>NW_026735384.1:0-133551 GCF_949786415.1 Peromyscus eremicus
GCACGGTGTACGGCAATGGGAGCACAATAGTGACTCTTCTTACCAGAAAACAACTCTTGCTCTTAGTACCAGTAACTGCATGTGATTCAACTTCACTTAGGACTGGGAAACAAACGCTAGCTCGCCTTACAAGAAACACACTCTGCTTTTGAGAAAAGAGCACTCTTCTACTCTACTGTGTTTCCTATGGGGTCCGAACATTGAGCTTGCTCAGAACAAAAGAACTGGGCTTCCTACACACATGGGCCATATCTAGTTCAACTCTGCTTAGGAAACTGACAAGAACAGTAGCTCCTCTTCAGTCCAATACACTGTACTTGCTGGGAACAGACGCGAGTGCTATTTGCACTGTGTATGGCAATGGGAGCGCAATAGTGACTTTGATTACGAGAAAACAACTCTTGCTCGTAGGACCAAAAACTGCATGTGATTCAACTCCATTTAGGACTGGGAAACAAACTCTAGCTCGCCTTACAAGAAACACACTCTGCTTTTGAGAAAAAGGAGCAGTCTTCTATTCTACTGTGGTACATATGGGGTCCGAACATTGAGCTTACTCAGAACAAAAGAACTGTGCTTCCTACACAAGGGACATATCTAGTTCAACTCTGCTTAGGAAACTGACAAGAACAGTAGCTCCTCTTCAGTCCAATACACTGTCCTTGCTGGGAACAGACGCGAGTGCTATTTGCACTGTGTATGGCAATGGGAGCGCAATAGTGACTTTGCTTACGAGTAAACAACTCTTGCTCATAGGACCAAAAACTGCATGAGATTCAACTCCATTTAGGACTGGGAAACAAACGCTAGCTCGCCTTACAAGAAACACACTCTGCTTTTGAGAAAAGAGCAGTCGTCTATTTCACTGTGGTTCATATGGTGTCCGAACAGTGAGCTTGCTGAGAACAAAAGAACTGTGCTTCCTACACACATGGGCCATATCTAGTTCAACTCTGCTTAGGAAAGTGACGAGAACAGTAGCTCCTCTTCAGTTCAATACACTGTACTTGCTGGGAACAGACGCGAGTGCTATTTGCACTGTGTATGGCAAAGGGAGCGCAATACTGACTTTCCTTACCAGAAAACAACTCTTGCTCGTAGGACCAAAAACTGCATGTGATTCAACTTCATTTAGGACTGAGAAACAAACGCTAGCTCGCCTTACAAGAAACACACTCTGCTTTTGAGAAAAGAGCAGTCTTCTATTCTACTGTGGTTCATATGGGGTCCGAACATTGAGCTTGCTCAGAAAAATGAACTGTGCTTCCTACACACACTGGCCATATCTAGTTCAACTCTGCTTAGGAAACTGACAAGAACAGTAGCTCCTCTTCAATCCATTACACTGTACTTGCTGGGAACAGATGCAAGTGCTATTTGCACTGTGTGTGGCAATAGGAGCACAATAGTGACTCTTCTTATCAGAAAACAACTCTTGCTCGTAGGACCAGAAACTGCATGGGATTCAACTCCATTTAGGACTGGGAAATAAACACTAGCTTGCCTTACAAGAAAGACACTCTGATTTTGATAAAAGAGCACTCTTCTACTCAACTGTGTTTCCTATAGGGCCAGAACAGTGATTTTGCTCAGAACAAAAGAACTGTGCTTCCTACAAATACGGCCATATCTAGTTCAATTCTGCTTAGGAAACTCAAAAGAACAGTAGATCCTCTTCAGTCCAATACACTGTACATGCTGGGAACAGACGCCAGTTCTATTTGCCCTGTGTATGACAATGGGAGTGCAATAGTGACTCTTCTTGCCAGAAAACAACTCTTGCTCATAGGACAAGAAACTGCATGTGATTCAACTCCATTTAGGACTGGGAAACAAACGCTAGCTCGCCTTACAAGAAACACACTCTGCTTTTGAGAAAAGACCACTCTTCTACTCTACTGTGTTTCCTAAGGGTTCCGAAAAGTGAGCTTGCTGAGAACAAAAGAACTATGCTTCCTACACACAGGGGCCATATCTAGTTCAACCCTGCTTAGGAAACTGACAAGAACAGTAGCTCCTCTTCAGTGCAATACACTGTACTTGCTAGGAACAGATGCGAGTGCTACTTGCACTGTGTATGGCAAAGGGAACACAATAGTGACTTTCCTTACTAGAAAACAACTCTTGTTCGTAGCACCAAAAACTGCATGTGATTCAACTCCATTTAGGACTGGGAAACAAACGCTAGCTCGCCTTACAAGAAACACACTCTGCTTTGGAGAAAAGAGCAGTCTTCTATTCTACTGTGGTTCATATGGGGTCCGAACATTGAGCTTGCTCAGAATAAAAGAACTGTGCTTCCTACACACACGGGCCATATCTAGTTCAACTCTGCTTAGGAAACTGACAAGAACAGTAGCTCCTCTTCAGTCCAATACACTGTACTTGCTGGAACAGTCGCCAGTGCTATTTGCAATGTGTATGGCAATGGGAGCACAATAGTGTACTTTCCTTACCAGAAAACAACTCTTGCTCGTAGGACCAAAAACTGCATGTGATTCAACTCCATTTAGGACTGGGAAACAAACTCTAGCTCGCCTTACAAGAAACACACTCTGCTTTTGAGAAAAAGGAGCAGTCTTCTATTCTACTGTGGTTCATATGGGGTCCGAACATTGAGCTTACTCAGAACAAAAGAACTGTGCTTCCTACACACGGGACATATGTAGTTCAACTCTGCTTAGGAAACTGACAAGAACAGTAGCTCCTCTTCAGTCCAATACACTGTACTTGCTGGGAACAGACGCGAGTGCTATTTGCACTGTGTATGGCAATGGGAACGCAATAGTGACTTTGCTTACGAGTAAACAACTCTTGCTCGTAGGACCAAAAACTGCATGAGATTCAACTTCATTTAGGACTGGGAAACAAACGCTAGCTCGCCTTACAAGAAACACACTCTGCTTTTGAGAAAAGAGCAGTCTTCTATTCTACAGTGGTTCATATGGGGTCCGAACATTGAGCTTGCTCAGAAAAAAGAACTGTGCTTCCTACACACACTGGCCATATCTAGTTGAACTCTGCTTAGGAAACTGACAAGAAGGTAGCTCCTCTTCAATCCAATACACTGTACTTGCTGGGAACAGATGCGAGTGCTATTTGCACTGTGTATGGCAATAGGAGCACAATAGTGACTCTTCTTATCAGAAAACAACTCTTGCTCGTAGGACCAGAAACTGCATGGGAGTCAACTCCATTTAGGACTGGGAAATAAACACTAGCTTGCCTTACAAGAAAGACACTCTGATTTTGATAAAAGAGCACTCTTCTACTCAACTGTGTTTCCTATGGGGTCTGAACAGTGAGCTTGCTCAGAACAAAAGAACTGTGCTTCCTACACACAGGGGCCATATCTAGTTCAACTCTGCTTAGGAAACTGACAAGAACAGTAGATCCCCTTCAGTCCAATACACTGTACATGCTGGGAACAGACGCCAGTGCTATTTGCCCTGTGTATGAAAATGGGAGCGCTATAGTGACTCTTCTTACCAGAAAACAACTCTTGCTCGTAGGACCAGCAACTGGATGTGATTCAACTGCATTTAGAACTGGGAAACAAACGCTAGCTCGCCTTACTAGAAACACACTCTGCTTTTGAGAAAAGAGCACTCTTCTACTCTACTGTGTTTGCTATAGGGCAAAAACAGTGAGTTTGCTCAGGACAAAAGAACTGTGCTTCCTACAAATATGGCCATATCTAGTTCAATTCTGCTTAGGAAACTGACAAGAACAGTAGATCCTCTTCAGTCCAATACACTGTACTTGCTGGGAACAGATGCGAGTGCTATTTACACTGTATATGGCAATGGGAGCGCTGTAGTGACTTTTTTTAACCAGAAAACACCTCTTGCTCGTAGGACCAGAAACTGCATGTGATTCAACTCCATTTAGGACTGGGAAAAAAACACTAGCTTGCCTTACAAGAAACACACTCTGCTTTTGAGAAAAGAGCACTCTTCTACTCTTCTGTGTTTCCTATGTGGTCCGAACAGTGAGCTTGCTCAGAACAAAAGAACTGTGCTTCCTACACACAGGGGCCATATCTAGTTCAACTCTGCTTAGCAAACTGACAAGAACAGCAGCTCCGCTTCAGTCCAATACACTGTACTTCCTGGGAACAGATGCGAGTGCTATTTGCACTGTGCATGGAAATGGGAGCGCAATAGTGACTTTACTTACCAGAAAACAACTCTTGCACATAGGAACAAAAACTGCATGTGATTCAACTCCATTTAGGCCTGGGAAACAAACGCTAGCTTGCCTTACAAGAAACACACTCTGCTTTTGAGAAAAGAGCACTCTTCTACTCTACTGTGTCTCCTATAGGGCCAGAACAGTGAGTTTGCTCAGAACAAAAAAACTGTGCTTCCTACAAATACGGCCATATCTAGTTCAATTCTGCTTAGGAAACTGACAAGAACAGTAGATCCTCTTCAGTCCAATACACTGTACATGCTGGGAACAGACGCCAGTGCTATTTGCCCTGTGTATGACAATGGGAGCGCAATAGTGACTCTTCTTACCAGAAAAAAACTCTTGCTCGTAGGACAAGAAACTGCATGGAATTCAACTCCATTTAGGACTGGGAAACAAACGCTAGCTCGCCTTACAAGAAACACACTCTGCTTTTGAGAAAAGAGCACTCTTCTACTCTACCGTGTTTCCTATGGGGTCTGAACAGTGAGCTTGCTCAGAACAAAAGAACTGTGCTTCCTACACACACGGGCAATATCTAGTTCAACTCTGCTTAGGAAACTGACAAGAACAGTAGCTCCTCTTCAGTCCAATACACTGTACTTGCTGGAACAGACGCCAGTGCTATTTGCACTGTGTATGGCAATGGGAGCGCAATAGTGACTTTCCTTACCAGAAAACAACTCTTGCTCGTAGGACCAAAAACTGTATGTGATTCAACTCCATTTAGGACTGGGAAACAAACACTAGCTCGCCTTACAAGAAACACACTCTGCTTTTGAGAAAAGAGCACTCTTCTACTCTAATGTGTTTTCTATGGGGTCCGAACATTGAGCTTGCTCAGAACAGAAGAACTGTGCTTCCTACACACAGGGGCCATATCTAGTTCAGCTCTGCTTAGGAAACTGACAAGAACAGTAGCTCCGCTTCAGTCCAATACACTGTACATGCTGGGAACAGACGCCAGTGCTATTTGCCCTGTGTATGAAAATGGGAGTGCAATAGTGACTCTTCTTACCAGAAAACAACTCTTGCTCGTAGGACCAGAAACTGGATGTGAATCAACTGCATTTAGAACTGGGAAACAAACGCTAGCTCGCCTTACTAGAAACACACTCTGCTTTTGAGAAAAGAGCACTCTTCTACTCTACTGTGTTTCCTATAGGGCAAAAACAGTGAGTTTGCTCAGGACAAACGAACTGTGCTTCCTACAAATACGGCCATATCTAGTTCAATTCTGCTTAGGAAACTGACAAGAACAGTAGATCCTCTTCAGTCCAATACACTGTACTTGCTGAAACAGACGCCAGTGCTATTTGCACTGTGTATGGAATGGGAGCGCAATAGTGACTTTGCTTACGAGAAAACACCTCTTGCTCGTAGGACCAGAAACTGCATGGGATTCAACTCCATTTTGGACTGGGAAACAAACGCTAGCTCGCCATACAAGAAACACACTCTGCTTTTGAGAAAAGAGCACTCTTCTACTCTACTGGGTTTCCTATGGGGTCCAAAGAGTGAGCTTGCTCTGAACAAAAGAACTGTGCTTCCTACACACACGAGCCATATCTAGTTCAACTCTGCTTAGGAAACTGACAGGAACAGTAGCTCCTCTTCAGTCCAATACACTGTACTTGCTGGGAACAGACGCGAGGGCTATTTGCACTGTGTATGGCAAAGGGAGCGCAATAGTGACTCTTCTTACCAGAAAACAACTCTTGCTCGTAGGACCAGAACCTGGATGTGATTCAACTCCATTTACGATTCGGAAACAAACGCTAGCTCGTCTTACAAGAAACAAACTCTGCTTTTGAGAAAAGAGCACTCTTCTACTCTACTGTGTTTCCTATGGGATCCAAACAGTGAGCTTGCTCAGAACAAATGAACTGTGCTTCCTACACATGGGTCATATCTAGTTAAACTCTGCTTAGGAAACTGACAAGAACAGTAGCTCCTCTTCAGTCCAATACACAGTACTTGCTGGGAACAGACGCGAGTGCTATTTGCACTGTGTTTGGCAATGGGAGCACAATAGTGACTTTCCTTACCAGAAAACAACTCTTGCTCATAGGAACGGAAACTGCATTTTATTCAACTCCATTTAATACTAGGAAACAAACTCTAGCTGGCCTTACAAGAAACACACTCTGCTTTGGAGGAAAGAGCACTCTTCTAATCTACTGTGTTTCCTATAGGGCCAGAACAGTGAGCTTGCTGAGTACAAAAGAACTGTGCTTCCTACACACATGGGCCATATCAAGTTCAACTCTGCTTTGGAACCTGACAAGAACAGTAGATCCTCTTTAGTCCAATACACTGTACATGCTGGAAACAGAGGCCAGTGCTATTTGCCCTGAGTATGACAATGGGAGAGCAACAGTTACTCTTATTACCAGAATAAACTCTTGCTCGTAGGACCAGAAACTGCATGTGATTAAATTCCATTTAGGACTGGGAAACAAACGCTAGCTCGCCTTACAAGAAACACACTCTGCTTTTGAGAAAAATGCACTCTTCTACTCTACTGTGTTTCCTATAGGGTTCGAAATGTGAGCTTGCTCAGAACAAAAGAACTGTGCTTCCTACACACACGGGCCATATCTAGTTCAACTCTGCTTAGGAAACTGAAAAAAACAGAAGATCCTCTTCAGTCCAATACGCTGTACATGCTGGGAACAGTTCTGTGCTATTTGCACTGTGTATGGCAATGGGAGCGCAATAGTGACTCTTCTTACCAGAAAACAACTCTTGCTCGTAGGACCAGAAACTGCATGTGATTCAACTCCATTTAGGACTGGGAAACAAACGCTAGCTCGCCTTACAAGAAACACACTCTGCTTTTGAGAAAAGAGCACTCTTCTACTCTACTGTGTTTCCTATGGGGTCCAAACAGTGAGCTTGCTCAGAACAAAAGAACTGTGCTTCCTACACACGGGACATATGTAGTACAACTCTGCTTAGGAAACTGACAAGAACAGTAGCTCCTCTTCAGTCCAATACACTGTCCTTGCTGGGAACAGACGCGAGTGCTATTTGCACTGTGTATGGCAATGGGAACGCAATAGTGACTTTGCTTACGAGTAAACAACTCTTGCTAGTAGGACCAAAAACTGCATGAGATTCAACTCCATTTAAGACTGGGAAACAAACGCTAGCTCGCCTTACAAGAAACACACTCTGCTTTTGAGAAAAGAGCAGTCTTCTATTTCACTGTGGTTCATATGGTGTCCGAACAGTGAGCTTGCTGAGAACAAAAGAACTGTGCTTCCTACACACATGGGCCATATCTAGTTCAACTCTGCTTAGGAAAGTGACAAGAACAGTAGCTCCTCTTCAGATCAATACACTGTACTTGCTGGGAACAGATGCGAGTGCAATTTGCACTGTGTATGGCAAAGGGAGCGCAATACTGACTTTCCTTACCAGAAAACAACTCTTGCTCGTAGGACCAAAAACTGCATGTGATTCAACTCCATTTAGGACTGAGAAACAAATGCTAGCTCGCCTGACAAGACACACACTCTGCTTTTGAGAAAAAAGCAGTCTTCTATTCTACTGTGGTTCATATGGGGTCCGAACATTGAGCTTGCTCAGAAAAAAGAACTGAGCTTCCTACACACACTGGCCATATCTAGTTGAACTCTGCTTAGGAAACTGACAAGAACAGAAGCTCCTCTTCAATCCAATACACTGTACTTGCTGGGAACAGATGCGAGTGCTATTTGCACTATGTATGGCAATAGGAGCACAATAGTGACTCTTCTTATCAGAAAACAACTCTTGCTCGATGGGCCAGAAACTGCATGGGATTCAACTCCATTTAGGACTGGGAAATAAACACTAGCTTGCCTTACAAGAAAGACACTCTGATTTTGATAAAAGAGCACTCTTCTACTCAACTGTGTTTCCTATGGGGTCCGAACAGTGAGCTTGCTCAGAACAAAAGAACTGTGCTTCCTACACACAGGGGCCATATCTAGTTCAACTCTGTTTAGGAAACTGACAAGAACAGTAGATCCTCTTCAGTCCAATACACTGTACATGCTGGGAACAGACGCCAGTGCTATTTGCCCTGTGTATGAAAATGGGAGCGCAATAGTGACTCTTCTTACCAGAAAACAACTCTTGCTCGTAGGACCAGAAACTGGATGTGATTCAACTGCATTTAGAAAAGGGAAACAAACGCTAGCTCGCCTTACTAGAAACACACTCTGCTTTTGAGAAAAGAGCACTCTTCTACTCTACTGTGTTTGCTATAGGGCAAAAACAGTGAGTTTGCTCAGGACAAAAGAATTGTGCTTCCTACAAATACAGCCATATCTAGTTCAATTCTGTTTAGGAAACTGACAAGAACAGTAGATCCTCTTCAGTCCAATACACTGTACTTGCTGGGAACAGACGCGAGTGCTATTTACACTGTATATGGCAATGGGAGCACAATAGTGACTTTTTTTAACCAGAAATCACCTCTTGCTCGTAGGACCAGAAACTACATGTGATTCAACTCCATTTAGGACTGGGAAACAAACACTAGCTCGCCTTACAAGAAACACACTCTGCTTTTGAGAAAAGAGCACTCTTCTACTCTTCTGTGTTTCCTATGTGGTCCGAACAGTGAGCTTGCTCAGAACAAAAGAACTGTGCTTCCTACACACAGGGGCCATATCTAGTTCAACTCTGCTTAGCAAACTGACAAGAACAGCAGCTCCGCTTCAGTCCAATACACTGTACTTCCTGGGAACAGATGCGAGTGCTATTTGCACTGTGAATGTAAATGGGAGCGCAATAGTGACTTTACTTACCAGAAAACAACTCTTGCACATAGGAACAAAAACTGCATGTGATTCAACTCCATTTAGGACTGGGAAACAAACGCTAGCTCGCCTTACAAGAAACACACTCTGCTTTTGAGAAAAGAGCACTCTTCTACTCTACTGTGTTTCCTATGGGGTCTGAACAGTGAGCTTGCTCAGAACAAAAGAACTGTGCTTCCCACACACACGGGCCATATCTAGTTCAACTCTGCTTAGGAAACTGACAAGAACAGTAGCTCCTCTTCAGTCCAATACACTGTACTTGCTGGAACAGACGCCAGTGCTATTTGCACTGTGTATGGCAATGGGAGTGCAATAGTGACTTTGCTTACGAGAAAACAACTCTTGCTCGTAGGACCAAAAACTGCATGTGATTCAACTCCATTTAGGACTGGGAAACAAACTCTAGCTCGCCTTACAAGAAACACACTCTGCTTTTGAGAAAAGAGCAGTCTTCTATTCTACTGTGGTTCATATGGGGTCCGAACACTGAGCTTGCTCAGAACAAAAGAACTGTGCTTCCTACACACACGGGCCATATCTAGTTCAACTCTGCTTAGGAAACTGACAAGAACAGTAGCTCCGCTTCAGTCCAATATACTGTACTTGCGGGGAACAGACACGAGTGCTATTTGAACTGTGTATGGCATTGGGAGTGCAATAGTGACTTTCCTTACCAGAAAACAACTCTTGCTCGTAGGACCAAAAACTGTATGTGATTCAACTCCATTTAGGACTGGGAAACAAACACTAGCTCGCCTTACAAGAAACACACTCTGCTTTTGAGAAAAGAGCACTCTTCTACTCTAATGTGTTTTCTATGGGGTCCGAACATTGAGCTTGCTCAGAACAGAAGAACTGTGCTTCCTACACACAGGGGCCATATCTAGTTCAGCTCTGCTTAGGAAACTGACAAGAACAGTAGCTTCGCTTCAGTCCAATACACTGTACTTGCTGGGAACAGACGCCAGTGCTATTTGCCCTGTGTATGACAAAGGGAGCGTAATAGTGACTCTTCTTACCAGAAAACAACTCTTGTTCGTAGGACCAAAAAGTGCATGTGATTCAACTCCATTTCTGACTGGGAAACAAACACTAGCTCGCCATACAAGAAACACACTCTGCTTTTGAGAAAAGAGCAGTCTTCTACTCTACTGTGTTTCCTATAGGGCCAAAACAGTGAGCTTGCTCAGAACAAAAGAACTGTGCTTCATACAAATACTGCCATATCTAGTTCAATTCTGCTAAGGAAACTGACAAGAACAGTAGATCCTCTTCAGTCCAATACATTGTACATGCTGGGAACAGACGCCAGTGCTATATGCCCTGTGTATGACAATGGGAGCGCAATAGTGACTCTTCTTACCAGAAAACAACTCTTGCTCGTAGGACAATAAACTGCATGTGTTTAAACTCCATTTAGGACTGTGAAACAAACGCTCGCTCGCCTTACAAGAAACACACTCTGCTTTTTAGAAAAGAGCACTCTTCTACTCGACTGTGTTTCCTAAGGGGTCCGAACAGTGAGCTTGCTCAGAAAAAAAGAACTGTGCTTTCTACACACAGGGGCCATATCTAGTTCAACTCTGCTTAGGAAACTGACAAGAACAGTAGCTCCGCTTCAGTCCAATACACTGTACTTGCTGGGAACAGACGCGAGTGCTATTTACACTGTATATGGCAATGGGAGCGCAATAGTGACTTTTTTTTAACGAGAAAACACCTCTTGCTCATAGGACCAGAAACTGCATGGGATTCAACTCCATTTTGGACTGGGAAACAAACGCTAGCTCGCCATACAAGAAACAAACTCTGCTTTTGAGAAAAGAGCACTCTTCTACTCTACTGGGTTTCCTATGGGGTCCAAACAGTGAGCTTGCTCAGAACAAAAGAACTGTGCTTCCTACACACGGGCCATATCTAGTTCAACTCTGCTTAGGAAACTGACAAGAACAGTAGCTCCTCTTCAGTCCAATACACTGTACTTGCTGGGAACAGACGCGAGGGCTATTTGCACTGTGTATGGCAAAGGGAGCGCAATAGTGACCCTTCTTACCAGAAAACAACTCTTGGTCTTAGGAAGAAACTGCATTTGATTCAATCCACTTAGGACTGGGAAACAAACGCTAGCTCGCCTTACAAGAAACACGCTCTGCTTTTGAGAATAGGGCACACATCTACTCTACTGTGTTTCCTATGTGGTCCAAACAGTGTGCTTGCTCAGAACAAAAGAACTGTGCTTCCTACACACACGGGTCATATCTAGTTCAACTCTGCTTAGGAAACTGACAAAAACAGTAGCTCCTCTTCAGTCCAATACACTGTACTTGCTGGGAACAGACGCGAGAGCTATTTGCACTGTGTATGGCAATGGGAGCGCAATAGTGACTTTCCTTACCAGAAAATAACTCTTGCTCGTATTACCAAAAACTGCATGGGATTCAACTCCATTTAGGACTGGGAAACAAACGCTAGCTCACCTTACAAGAAACACAGTCTGCTTCTGAGAAAAGAGCACTCTTCTACTCTACTGTGTTTCATATAGGGCCAGAACAGTGAGCTTGCTGAGTACAAAAGAACTGTGCTTCCTACACACATCGGCCATATCTAGTTCAACTCTGCTTAGGAACCTGACAAGAACAGTAGATCCTCTTCAGTCCTATACACTGTACATGCTGGGAACAGACGCCAGTGCTATTTGCCCTGTGTATGACAATGGGAGCACAATAGTGACTCTTATTACTAGAAAAAAACTCTTGCTCGTAGGACCAGAAACTGCAGTGATTCAACTCCATTTAGGACTGGGAAACAAACGCTAGCTTGCCTTACAAGAAACACAGTCTGCTTTTGAGAAAAGAGTACTCTTCTACTCTACTGTGTTTCCTATAGGGCCAGAACAGTGAGCTTGCTAATAACAAAAGAACTGTGAGTCCTACACACACGGCCATATCTAGTTTAACTCTGCTTAGGAAACTGACAAAAACAGTAGCTCCTCTTCAGTCCAATACACTGTGCATACTGGGAACAGACGCGAGTGCTATTTGCACTGTGTACGGCAATTGGAGCACAATAGTGACCCTTCTTACCAGAAAACAACTCTTGCTCTTAGGACCAGAAACTGCATTTGATTCAATCCACTTAGGACTGGGAAACAAACGCTAGCTTGCCTTACTAGAAACACGCTCTGCTTTTGATTTTTTTTTTTTGTTTTGGTTTTTTCAAGACAGGGTTTCTCTATGTAGCTTTGCGCCTTTCCTGGAACTCGCTTGGTAGCCCAGGCTGGCCTCGAACTCACAGAGATCCGCCTGGCTCTGCCTCCCAAGTGCTGGGATTAAAGGCGTGCGCCACCACCGCCCGGCGTCTGCTTTTGAGAGTAGGGCACACATCTACTCTACTGTGTTTCCTATGGGGTCCAAACAGTGTGCTTGCTCAGAACAGAAGAACTGTGCTTCCTACACACACGGGACATATCTAGTTCAACTCTGCTTAGGAAACTGACAAAAACAGTAGCTCCTCTTCAGTCAAATACACTGTACTTGCTGGGAACAGACACGAGCGCTATTTGCACTGTGTATGAAAATAGGAGCACAATAGTGACTCTTTTTTACCAGAAAACAACTCTTGCTCGTAGGACCAGAATCTGCATGTGATTCAACTCCATTTAGGATTGGGAAACAAACACTAGCTCGCCTTACAAGAAACACACTCTGCTTTTGAGAAAAGAGCACTCTTCTACTCTACTGTGTTTTCTATGTGGTCCGAACAGTGAGCTTGCTGAGAACAAAAGAACTGTGCTTCCTACACACACGGGCCATATCTAGTTCAACTCTGCTTAGGAAACTGACAAGAACAGTAGCTCTTCTTCAGACCAATACACTGTACTTGCTGGAAACAGACGCGAGTGCTATTTGTAATGTGTATGGCAATGGGAGCGCAATAGTGTCTCTTCTTACCAGAAAACAACTCTTGCTCATAGGACCAGAAACTGCATGTGATTCAACTCCTTTTAGGATTGGGAAACAAACGCCAGCTCCCTTACAAGAAACACACTCTGCTTTTGAGAATAGGGCACACATCTACTCTATTGTGTTTCCTGTGGCTTCCAAACAGTGAGCTTGCTCAGAACAATAGAACTGTGCTTCCTACACATGGGTCATATCTAGTTAAACTCTGCTTTGGAAACTGACAAGAACAGTAGCTCCTCTTCAGACCAATATACTGTACTTGCTGGAAACAGACGCGAGTGCTATTTGTACTGTGTATGGCAATGGGAGCACAATAGTGACTCTTCTTACTAGAAAACAACTCTTTCTCTTAGGACAAGAAACTGCATGTGATTCAACTCCATTTAGGACTGGGAAACAAACTCTAGCTCGCTTTACAAGAAACACACTCTGCTTTTGAGAAAAGAGCACTCTTCTACTCTACTGTGTTTCCTATAGGGCCAGAAGAGTGAGCTTGCTCAGAACATAAGAAATGTGCTTCCTACACACACGGGCAATATCTAGTTCAACTCTGCTTAGGAAACTGAGAAGAACAGTAGCTCCTTTTCAGTCCAAGACACTGTACTGTCGGGGAACAGACGCTAGTGCTTTTTGCACTGTGTATGGCAATTGGAGCACAATAGTGACTCATCTTACCAGAAAACAACTCTTGCTCGTAGGACAAAAAACTGCATGTGACTCAACTCCATTTAGGACTGGGAAACAAACGCTAGCTCGCCTTACAAGAAACACACTCTGCTTTTGAGAAAAGAGCACTCTTCTACTCTACTGTGTTTCCTTTTGGGTCTGAACAGTGAGCTTGCTCAGAACAAAAGGACTGTGCTTCCTAAACAGACGGCCATAACTAGTTCAATTCTGCTTAGGATCCTGACAAGAACAGTAGATCCTCTTCAGTCCAATACACTGTACTTGCTGCTAACAGACGCCAGTGCTATATGTCCTGTGTATGGCAATGGCAGCGCAATAGTGACTCTTCTTATCATAAAACAACTCTTGCTCGTAGGACCAGAAACTGCATGTGATTCAACTCCATTTAGGACTGGGAAACAAAAGCTAGCTCACCTTACAAGAAACACACTCTGCTTTAGAGAAAAGAGCACTCTTCTACTCTACTGTGTTTCCTATGGGGCCAGAACAGTGAGCTTGCTCAGAACAAAAGAACTGTGCTTCCTACACACGGGCCATATCTAATTCAACTCTTCTTAGGAAACTGACAAGAACAGTAGCTCCTCTTCAGTCCGATACACTGTACTTGCTGGGAACTGATGCGAGTGCTATTTGCACTCTGTATGAAAATAGGAGCACAATAGTGACTCTTTTTACCAGAAAACAACTCTTGCTCGTAGGACCAGAATCTGCATGTGATTCAACTGCATTTAGGATTGGGAAACAAACGCTAGCTCGCCTTACAAGAAACACACTCTGCTTTTGAGAAAAGAGCACTCTTCTACTCTACTGTGTTTTCTATGTGGTCCGAACAGTGAGCTTGCTGAGAACAAAAGAACTGTGCTTCCTACACACACGGGCCATATCTAGTTCAACTCTGCTTAGGAAACTGACAAGAACAGTAGCTCTTCTTCAGACCAATACACTGTACTTGCTGGAAACAGACGCGAGTGCTATTTGTAATGTGTATGGCAATGGGAGCGCAATAGTGTCTCTTCTTACTAGAAAACAACTCTTGCTCATAGGACCAGAAACTGCATGTGATTCAACTCCTTTTAAGATTGGGAAACAAACGCCAGCTCCCTTACAAGAAACACACTCTGCTTTTGAGAATAGGGCACACATCTACTCTATTGTGTTTCCTGTGGCTTCCAAACAGTGAGCTTGCTCAGAACAATAGAACTGTGCTTCCTACACATGGGTCATATCTAGTTAAACTCTGCTTAGGAAACTGACAAGAACAGTAGCTCTCTTCAGACCAATATACTGTACTTGCTGGAAACAGACGCGAGTGCTATTTGTACTGTGTATGGCAATGGGAGCACAATAGTGACTCTTCTTACTAGAAAACAACTCTTGCTCTTAGGACAAGAAACTGCATGTGATTCAACTCCATTTAGGACTGGGAAGCAAACTCTAGCTCGCTTTACAAGAAACACACTCTGCTTTTGAGAAAAGAGCACTCTTCTACTCTACTGTGTTTCCTATAGGGCCAGAAGAGTGAGCTTGCTCAGAACATAAGAAATGTGCTTCCTACACACACGGGCCATATCTAGTTCAACTCTGCTTAGGAAACTAACAAGAACAGTAGCTCCTCTTCAGTCCGATACACTGTACTTGCTGTGAACAGACGCGAGTGCTATTTGCACTGTGTATGGCAATGGGAGCGCAATAGTGTCTTTCCTTACCAGAAAAAAAACTCTTGCTCGTAGGACCAGAAACTGCATGTGATTCAACTCCATTTAGGACTGGGAAACAAACGCTAGCTCGCCTTACAAGAAACACACTATGCTTTTGAGAAAAGAGCACTCTTCTACTCTACTGTGTTTCCTATAGGGTCGGAACAGTGAGCTTGCTCAGAACAAAAGAACTGTGCTTCCTACACACACGGCCATATCTAGTTCAATTCTGCTTAGGAAACTGACAAGAACAGTAGCTCCTCTTCAGTCCAATACACTGTACTTGCTGGGAACAGACGCCAGTGCTATTTGCCCTGTGTATGACAATGAGAGCGCAATAGTGACTCTTCTTACCAGAAAACAACTCTTGCTTGTAGGACCAGAAACTGCATGTGATTCAACTCCATTTAGTTCTGGGAAGCAAACGCTATCTCGCCTTACAAGAAACACACTCTGCTTTAGAGAAAAGAGCACTCTTCTACAATACTGTGTTTCCTATAGGGCCAGAACAGTGAGGTTGCTCAGAACAAAAGAACTGTGCTTCCTACACACGGGCCATATCTAGTTCAACTCTGCTTAGGAAACTGACAAGAACAGTAGCTCCTCTTCAGTCCGATACACTGTACTTGCTGGGAACTGATGCGAGTGCTATTTGCACTGTGTATGGCAATGGGAGCACAAGAGTGACTCTTCTTACCAAAAAACAACTCTACTCGTAGGACCAGAAACTGCATGTGATTCAACTTCATTTATGACTGGGAAACAAAAGCTAGCTCGCCTTACAAGAAATACACTCTGCTTTTGAGAAAAGAGTACTCTTCTACTCTACTGTGTTTCCTATGGGGTCCGAACAGTTAGCTTGCTCAGAACAAATGAACTGTGCTTCCTACACACACGGGCCATATCTAGTTCAATTCTGCTTAGGAAACTGACAAGAACAGTAGATCCTCTTCAGTCCAATACACTGTACTTGCTGGGAACAGACGCTAGTGCTATTTGCACTGTGTATGGCAATGGGAGCACAATAGTGACTTTCCTTACCAGAAAACACCTCTTGCTCGTAGTAACGGAAACTTCATGTGATTCAACTCCATTTAAGACTGCGAAACAAACGCTAGCTCACCTTACAAAAACACACTCTGCTTTTGAGGAAAGAGCACTCTTCTACTATACTGTGTTTCCTATAAGGCCAGAACAGTGAGCTTGCTCAAAAAAAAAGAACTTTGCTTCCTACACACATGGACCATATCTAGTTCAACTCTGCTTAGGAAACTGACAAGAACAGTAGATCCTCTTCAGTCCAATACACTGTACATGCTGGGAACAGACGCGAGGGCTATTTGCACTGTGTATGGCAAAGGGAGCGCAATAGTGACTCTTCTTACAAGAAAACAACTCTTGCTCGTAGGACCAGAAACTGCATGTGTATTTCAACTCCATTTAGGACTGGGAAACAAATGCTAGTTCACCTTACAAGAAACACACTCTGCTTTTGTGAAAAGAGCACTCTTCTACTCTACTGTTTTTCCTATGGGGTTCGAAATGTGAGCATTCTCAGAACAAAAGAACTGTGCGTCCTACATACACGGGCCATATCTTGTTTAATTCTGCTTAGGAAACTGACAAGAACAGTAGAACCTCTTCATTCCAATAGACTGTACATGCTGGGAACAGACGCCAGTGCTATTTGCCCTGTGTGTGACAATGGGAGCGCAATAGTGACTCTTCTTACCAGAAAACAACTCTTGCTCGTAGGACCAGAAACTGCATGTGATTCAACTCAATTTAGGACTGGGAAACAAACGATAGCTCGCCTTACAAGAAACACACTCTGCTTTTGAGAAAAGAGCACTCTTCTACTCTACTGTGTTTCCTATGGGGTCCGAACAGTGAGCTTGCTCAGAACAAAAGTACTGTGCTTCCTACACACACGGGCCATATCTAGTTCAACTCTGCTTAGGAAAGTGAAAAGAACAGTAGATCCTCTTCAGTCCAATACCCTGTACATGCTGGGTACAGACGCCAGTGCTATTTGCACTGTGTATGGCAATGGGAGCGCAATAGTGACTCTTCTTACCAGAAAACAACTCTTGCTCGTAGGAACAGAAACTGCATGTGATTCAACTCCATTTAGGACTGGGAAACAAACGCTAGCTCACCTTACATGAAACACACTCTGCTTTTGAGAAAAGAACACTCTTCTACTCTACTGTGTTTCCTATGGGGTCCAAACAGTGAGCTTGCTCAGAACAAAAGAACTGTGCTTCCTACACACACCGGCCATATCTAGTTCAATTCTGCTTAGGAAACTGACAAGAACAGTAGCTCCTCTTCAGTCCAATACACTGTACTTGATGGGAACAGACGCTAGTGCTATTTGCACTGTGTATGGCAATGGGAGCGCAATAGTGACTTTCCTTAGCAGAAAACAACTCTTGCTCATAGGAACGGAAAGTGCATGTGATTCAACTCCATTTAGGACTGGGAAACAAACGCTAGCTCGTCTTACAAGAAACACACTCTGCTTTTGAGGAAAGAGCACTCTTCTACTCTACTGTGTTTCCTATAGGGCCAGAACAGTGAGCTTGCTGAGTACAAAAGAACTGTGCTTCCTACACACTTGGGCCATATCTAGTTCAACTCTGCTTAGGAACCTGACAAGAACAGTAGATCCTCTTCAGTCCAATACACTGTACATCCATGACTATGACAATGGGAGCGCAATAGTGACTCTTATTACCAGAAAACAACTCTTGCTCGTAGGACCAGAAACTGCATGTGATTCAACTCCATTTAGGACTGGGAAACAAACGCTAGCTCACCTTACATGAAACACACTCTGCTTTTGAGAAAAGAACACTCTTCTACTCTACTGTGTTTCCTATGGGGTCCAAACAGTGAGCTTGCTCAGAACAAAAGAACTGTGCTTCCTACACACACCGGCCATATCTAGTTCAATTCTGCTTAGGAAACTGACAAGAACAGTAGCTCCTCTTCAGTCCAATACACTGTACTTGATGGGAACAGACGCTAGTGCTATTTGCACTGTGTATGGCAATGGGAGCGCAATAGTGACTTTCCTTAGCAGAAAACAACTCTTGCTCATAGGAACGGAAACTGCATGTGATTCAACTCCATTTAGGACTGGGAAACAAACGCTAGCTCGCCTTACAAGAAACACACTCTGCTTTTGAAGAAAGAGCACTCTTCTACTCTACTGTGTTTCCTATAGGGCCAGAACAGTGAGCTTGCTGAGTACAAAAGAACTGTGCTTCCTACACACTTGGGCCATATCTAGTTCAACTCTGCTTAGGAACCTGACAAGAACAGTAGATCCTCTTCAGTCCAATACACTGTACATCCATGACTATGACAATGGGAGCGCAATAGTGACTCTTATTACCAGAAAACAACTCTTGCTCGTAGGACCAGAAACTGCATGTGATTCAACTCCATTTAGGACTGGGAAACAAACGCTAGCTCACCTTACATGAAACACACTCTGCTTTTGAGAAAAGAACACTCTTCTACTCTACTGTGTTTCCTATGGGGTCCAAACAGTGAGCTTGCTCAGAACAAAAGAACTGTGCTTCCTACACACACCGGCCATATCTAGTTCAATTCTGCTTAGGAAACTGACAAGAACAGTAGCTCCTCTTCAGTCCAATACACTGTACTTGATGGGAACAGACGCTAGTGCTATTTGCACTGTGTATGGCAATGGAAGCACAATAGTGACTTTCCTTACCAGAAAACACCTCTTGCTCGTAGTAACGGAAACTTCATGTGATTCAACTCCATTTAAGACTGCGAAACAAACGCTAGCTCACCTTACAAAAACACACTCTGCTTTTGAGGAAAGAGCACTCTTCTACTATACTGTGTTTCCTATAAGGCCAGAACAGTGAGCTTGCTCAAAAAAAAAGAACTTTGCTTCCTACACACATGGACCATATCTAGTTCAACTCTGCTTAGGAAACTGACAAGAACAGTAGATCCTCTTCAGTCCAATACACTGTACATGCTGGGAACAGACGCGAGGGCTATTTGCACTGTGTATGGCAAAGGGAGCGCAATAGTGACTCTTCTTACAAGAAAACAACTCTTGCTCGTAGGACCAGAAACTGCATGTGTATTTCAACTCCATTTAGGACTGGGAAACAAATGCTAGTTCACCTTACAAGAAACACACTCTGCTTTTGTGAAAAGAGCACTCTTCTACTCTACTGTTTTTCCTATGGGGTTCGAAATGTGAGCATTCTCAGAACAAAAGAACTGTGCGTCCACATACCCGGGCCATATATTGTTTAATTCTGCTTAGGAAACTGACAAGAACAGTAGAACCTCTTCATTCCAATAGACTGTACATGCTGGGAACAGACGCCAGTGCTATTTGCCCTGTGTGTGACAATGGGAGCGCAATAGTGACTCTTCTTACCAGAAAACAACTCTTGCTCGTAGGACCAGAAACTGCATGTGATTCAACTCAATTTAGGACTGGGAAACAAACGATAGCTCGCCTTACAAGAAACACACTCTGCTTTTGAGATAAGAGCACTCTTCTACTCTACTGTGTTTCCTATGGGGTCTGAACAGTGAGCTTGCTCAGAACAAAAGTACTGTGCTTCCTACACACACGGGCCATATCTAGTTCAACTCTGCTTAGGAAAGTGAAAAGAACAGTAGATCCTCTTCAGTCCAATACCCTGTACATGCTGGGTACAGACGCCAGTGCTATTTGCACTGTGTATGGCAATGGGAGCGCAATAGTGACTCTTCTTACCAGAAAACAACTCTTGCTCGTAGGAACAGAAACTGCATGTGATTCAACTCCATTTAGGACTGGGAAACAAACGCTAGCTCACCTTACATGAAACACACTCTGCTTTTGAGAAAAGAACACTCTTCTACTCTACTGTGTTTCCTATGGGGTCCAAACAGTGAGCTTGCTCAGAACAAAAGAACTGTGCTTCCTACACACACCGGCCATATCTAGTTCAATTCTGCTTAGGAAACTGACAAGAACAGTAGCTCCTCTTCAGTCCAATACACTGTACTTGATGGGAACAGACGCTAGTGCTATTTGCACTGTGTATGGCAATGGGAGCGCAATAGTGACTTTCCTTAGCAGAAAACAACTCTTGCTCATAGGAACGGAAAGTGCATGTGATTCAACTCCATTTAGGACTGGGAAACAAATGCTAGCTCGTCTTACAAGAAACACACTCTGCTTTTGAGGAAAGAGCACTCTTCTACTCTACTGTGTTTCCTATAGGGCCAGAACAGTGAGCTTGCTGAGTACAAAAGAACTGTGCTTCCTACACACTTGGGCCATATCTAGTTCAACTCTGCTTAGGAACCTGACAAGAACAGTAGATCCTCTTCAGTCCAATACACTGTACATCCATGAGTATGACAATGGGAGCGCAATAGTGACTCTTATTACCAGAAAACAACTCTTGCTCGTAGGACCAGAAACTGCATGTGATTCAACTCCATTTAGGACTGGGAAACAAACGCTAGCTCACCTTACATGAAACACACTCTGCTTTTGAGAAAAGAACACTCTTCTACTCTACTGTGTTTCCTATGGGGTCCAAACAGTGAGCTTGCTCAGAACAAAAGAACTGTGCTTCCTACACACACCGGCCATATCTAGTTCAGTTCTGCTCAGGAAACTGACAAGAACAGTAGATCCTCTTCAGTCCAATACACTGTACTTGCTGGGAACAGACGCCAGTGCTATTTGCCCTGTGTGTGACAATGGGAGCGCAATAGTGACTCTTCCTACCAGAAAACAACTCTTGCTCGTAGGACCAGAAACTGCATGTGATTCAACTCCATTTAAGACTGGGAAACAAACGATAGCTCGCCGTACAAGAAACACACTCTGCTTTTGTGAAAAGAGCACTCTTCTACTCTACTGTGTTTCCTATGGGGTCCAAACACTGATTTGCTCAGAAGAAAAGAACTGGGCTTCCTACACACACGGGCCATATGTAGTTCAATTCTGCTTAGGAAACTGACAAGAACAGTAGCTCCTCTTCAGTCCAATACACTGTACTTGCTGGGAATAGAGGAGAGTGCTATTTGCACTGTGTATGGCAATGGGAGTGCAAGAGTGACTTTCCTTACCAGAAAACAACTCTTGCTCGTAGGAACGGAACCTGCATGTGATTCAACTTTATTTAGGACTGCGAAACAAACGCTAGATCGCCTTACAAAAAACACTCTCTGCTTTTGAGGAAAGAGCACTCTTCTACACTACTGTGTTTCCTATAGGGCCAGAACAGTGAGCTTGCTGAGTACAAAAGAACTGTGCTTCCTACACACATGGGCCATATCTCGTTCAACTCTGCTTAGGAAACTGACAAGAACAGTAGCTCCTCTTCAGTCCAATACACTGTACTTGCTGGGAACAGACGCGAGGGCTATTTGCACTGTGTATGGCAAAGGGAGCACAATAGTGACTCTTCAAAACCAGAAAAGAACTCTTGCTCGTAAGACCAGAAACTGCATGTGTATTTCAACTCCATTTACGACTGGGAAACAAACGCTAGCTCGCCTTACAAGAAACACACTCTGCTTTTGAGAAAAATGCACTCTTCTACTCTACTGTGTTTCCTATAGGGCTAGAACAGTGAGCTTGCTCAGAACAAAAGAACTGTGCTTCCTACACACACGGGCCATATCTAGTTCAATTCTGCTTAGGAAACTGACAAGAACAGTAGATCCACTTCAGTTCAATACACTGTACATGCTGGGTACAGACGAAAGTGCTATTTGCACTTTGTATGGCAAAGGGAGCGCAATCGTGACCATTCTTACCAGAAAACAACTCTTGCTCGTAGGACCAGAAACTGCATGTGTATTTCAACTCCATTTAGGACTGGGAAACAAACGCTAGCTCGCCTTACCAGAAACACACTCTGCTTTTGAGAAAAGAGCACTCTTCTACTCTACTGTGTTTCCTATGGGGTCCAAACAGTGAGCTTGCTCAGAACAAAAGAACTGTGCTTCCTACACACACGGGCCATATCTAGTTCAATTCTGCTTAGGAAACTGACAAGAACAGTAGCTCCTCTTCAGTACAATACACTGTACTTGCTGGGAACAGACGCGAGTGCTATTTGCACTGTGTATGGCAATGGGAGCGCAATAGTGACTTTCCTTACCAGAAAACAACCCTTGCTCGTAGGAACGGAAACTGAATGTGATTCAACTCCATTTATGACTGCGAAACAAACGCTAGCTCGCCTTACAAAAACACACTCTGCATTTAGGAGAGAGCACTCTTCTACTCTACTGTGTTTCCTATAGGGCCAGAACAGTGAGCTTGCTGAGTACAATGAACTGTGCTTCCTACACACATGGGCCATATCTAGTTCAACTCTGCTTAGGAAACTGACAAGAACAGTAGCTCCTCTTCAGTCCAATACACTGTACTTGCTGGGAACAGACGCGAGGGCTATTTGCACTGTGTATGGCAAAGGGAGCGCAATAGTGACTCTTCTTACCAGAAAACAACTCTTGCTCGTAGGACCAGAAACTGCATGTGTATTTCAACTCCAATTAGGACTGGAAAACAAACGCTAGCTCGCCTTTCAAGAAACACACTCTGCTTTTGAGAAAAATGCACTCTTCTACTCTACTGTGTTTTCTATGGGGTTCGAAATGTGAGCTTGCTCAGAACAAAAGAACTGTGCTTCCTACACACACGGGCCATATCTTGTTCAATTCTGCTTAGGAAACTGACAAGAACAGTAGCTCCTCTTCAGTCCAATACACTGTACTTGCTTGGAAGAGATGCGAGGGCTATTTGCATTGTGTATGGCAAAGGGAGAGCAATAGTGACTCTTCTAACCAGAAAACATCTCTTGCTGGTAGGACCAGAAACTGCATGTGTATTTCAACTCCATTTATTACTGGGAAACAAACGCTAGCTCGCCTTACAAGAAACACACTCTGCTTTTGAGAAAAGAGCACTCTTCCCTCTACTGTGTTTCCTATGGGGTTCGAACAGTGAGCTTGCTCAGAACAAAAGAACTGTGCTTCCTACACACACGGGCCTTATTTAGTTCAACTTTGCTTAGGAAACTGACATGAACAGTAGCTCCTCTTCAGTCCAATACACTGTACTTGATGGGAACAGACGCGAGGGCTATTTTCACTGTGTATGGCAAAGGGAGCGCAATAGTGACTCTTCTTACAAGAAAACAACTCTTGCTCGTAGGACCAGAAACTGCATGTGTATTTCAACTCCATTTAGGACTGGGAAACAAATGCTAGTTCACCTTACAAGAAACACACTCTGCTTTTGTGAAAAGAGCACTCTTCTACTCTACTGTTTTTCCTATGGGGTTCGAAATGTGAGCATTCTCAGAACAAAAGAACTGTGCTTCCTACATACACGGGCCATATCTTGTTTAATTCTGCTTAGGAAACTGACAAGAACAGTAGAACCTCTTCATTCCAATAGACTGTACATGCTGGGAACAGACGCCAGTGCTATTTGCCCTGTGTGTGACAATGGGAGCGCAATAGTGACTCTTCTTACCAGAAAACAACTCTTGCTCGTAGGACCAGAAACTGCATGTGATTCAACTCAATTTAGGACTGGGAAACAAACGATAGCTCGCCTTACAAGAAACACACTCTGCTTTTGAGAAAAGAGCACTCTTCTACTCTACTGTGTTTCCTATGGGGTCCGAACAGTGAGCTTGCTCAGAACAAAAGTACTGTGCTTCCTACACACACGGGCCATATCTAGTTCAACTCTGCTTAGGAAAGTGAAAAGAACAGTAGATCCTCTTCAGTCCAATACCCTGTACATGCTGGGTACAGACGCCAGTGCTATTTGCACTGTGTATGGCAATGGGAGCGCAATAGTGACTCTTCTTACCAGAAAACAACTCTTGCTCGTAGGAACAGAAACTGCATGTGATTCAACTCCATTTAGGACTGGGAAACAAACGCTAGCTCACCTTACATGAAACACACTCTGCTTTTGAGAAAAGAACACTCTTCTACTCTACTGTGTTTCCTATGGGGTCCAAACAGTGAGCTTGCTCAGAACAAAAGAACTGTGCTTCCTACACACACCGGCCATATCTAGTTCAATTCTGCTTAGGAAACTGACAAGAACAGTAGCTCCTCTTCAGTCCAATACACTGTACTTGATGGGAACAGACGCTAGTGCTATTTGCACTGTGTATGGCAATGGGAGCGCAATAGTGACTTTCCTTAGCAGAAAACAACTCTTGCTCATAGGAACGGAAAGTGCATGTGATTCAACTCCATTTAAGACTGGGAAACAAACGCTAGCTCGTCTTACAAGAAACACACTCTGCTTTTGAGGAAAGAGCACTCTTCTACTCTACTGTGTTTCCTATAGGGCCAGAACAGTGAGCTTGCTGAGTACAAAAGAACTGTGCTTCCTACACACTTGGGCCATATCTAGTTCAACTCTGCTTAGGAACCTGACAAGAACAGTAGATCCTCTTCAGTCCAATACACTGTACATCCATGAGTATGACAATGGGAGCGCAATAGTGACTCTTATTACCAGAAAACTACTCTTGCTCGTAGGACCAGAAACTGCATGTGATTCAACTCCATTTAGGACTGGGAAACAAACGCTAGCTCACCTTACATGAAACACACTCTGCTTTTGAGAAAAGAACACTCTTCTACTCTACTGTGTTTCCTATGGGGTCCAAACAGTGAGCTTGCTCAGAACAAAAGAACTGTGCTTCCTACACACACCGGCCATATCTAGTTCAATTCTGCTTAGGAAACTGACAAGAACAGTAGCTCCTCTTCAGTCCAATACACTGTACTTGCTGGGAACAGACGCTAGTGCTATTTGCACTGTGTATGGCAATGGGAGCGCAATAGTGACTCTTCCTACCAGAAAACAACTCTTGCTCGTAGGACCAGAAACTGCATGTGATTCAACTCCATTTAAGACTGGGAAACAAACGATAGCTCGCCGTACAAGAAACACACTCTGCTTTTGTGAAAAGAGCACTCTTCTACTCTACTGTGTTTCCTATGGGGTCCAAACACTGAGCTTGCTCAGAAGAAAAGAACTGGGCTTCCTACACACACGGGCCATATGTAGTTCAATTCTGCTTAGGAAACTGACAAGAACAGTAGCTCCTCTTCAGTCCAATACACTGTACTTGCTGGGAATAGAGGAGAGTGCTATTTGCACTGTGTATGGCAATGGGAGTGCAAGAGTGACTTTCCTTACCAGAAAACAACTCTTGCTCGTAGGAACGGAACCTGCATGTGATTCAACTTTATTTAGGACTGCGAAACAAACGCTAGCTCGCCTTACAAAAAACACTCTCTGCTTTTGAGGAAAGAGCACTCTTCTACTCTACTGTGTTTCCTATAGGGCCAGAACAGTGAGCTTGCTGAGTACAAAAGAACTGTGCTTCCTACACACATGGGCCATATCTCGTTCAACTCTGCTTAGGAAACTGACAAGAACAGTAGCTCCTCTTCAGTCCAATACACTGTACTTGCTGGGAACAGACGCGAGGGCTATTTGCACTGTGTATGGCAAAGGGAGCACAATAGTGACTCTTCAAAACCAGAAAAGAACTCTTGCTCGTAAGACCAGAAACTGCATGTGTATTTCAACTCCATTTACGACTGGGAAACAAACGCTAGCTCGCCTTACAAGAAACACACTCTGCTTTTGAGAAAAATGCACTCTTCTACTCTACTGTGTTTCCTATAGGGCTAGAACAGTGAGCTTGCTCAGAACAAAAGAACTGTGCTTCCTACACACACGGGCCATATCTAGTTCAATTCTGCTTAGGAAACTGACAAGAACAGTAGATCCACTTCAGTTCAATACACTGTACATGCTGGGTACAGACGAAAGTGCTATTTGCACTTTGTATGGCAAAGGGAGCGCAATCGTGACCATTCTTACCAGAAAACAACTCTTGCTCGTAGGACCAGAAACTGCATGTGTATTTCAACTCCATTTAGGACTGGGAAACAAACGCTAGCTCGCCTTACCAGAAACACACTCTGCTTTTGAGAAAAGAGCACTCTTCTACTCTACTGTGTTTCCTATGGGGTCCAAACAGTGAGCTTGCTCAGAACAAAAGAACTGTGCTTCCTACACACACAGGCCATATCTAGTTCAATTCTGCTTAGGAAACTGACAAGAACAGTAGCTCCTCTTCAGTACAATACACTGTACTTGCTGGGAACAGACGCGAGTGCTATTTGCACTGTGTATGGCAATGGGAGCGCAATAGTGACTTTCCTTACCAGAAAACAACCCTTGCTCGTAGGAACGGAAACTGAATGTGATTCAACTCCATTTATGACTGCGAAACAAACGCTAGCTCGCCTTACAAAAACACACTCTGCATTTAGGAGAGAGCACTCTTCTACTCTACTGTGTTTCCTATAGGGCCAGAACAGTGAGCTTGCTGAGTACAATGAACTGTGCTTCCTACACACATGGGCCATATCTAGTTCAACTCTGCTTAGGAAACTGACAAGAACAGTAGCTCCTCTTCAGTCCAATACACTGTACTTGCTGGGAACAGACGCGAGGGCTATTTGCACTGTGTATGGCAAAGGGAGCGCAATAGTGACTCTTCTTACCAGAAAACAACTCTTGCTCGTAGGAACAGAAACTGCATGTGTATTTCAACTCCAATTAGGACTGGAAAACAAACGCTAGCTCGCCTTTCAAGAAACACACTCTGCTTTTGAGAAAAATGCACTCTTCTACTCTACTGTGTTTTCTATGGGGTTCGAAATGTGAGCTTGCTCAGAACAAAAGAACTGTGCTTCCTAAACACACGGGTCATATCTTGTTCAATTCTGCTTAGGAAACTGACAAGAACAGTAGCTCCTCTTCAGTCCAATACACTGTACTTGCTTGGAAGAGATGCGAGGGCTATTTGCATTGTGTATGGCAAAGGGAGAGCAATAGTGACTCTTCTAACCAGAAAACATCTCTTGCTGGTAGGACCAGAAACTGCATGTGTATTTCAGCTCCATTTATTACTGGGAAACAAACGCTAGCTCGCCTTACAAGAAACACACTCTGCTTTTGAGAAAAGAGCACTCTTCCTTCTACTGTGTTTCCTATGGGGTTCGAACAGTGAGCTTGCTCAGAACAAAAGAACTGTGCTTCCTACACACACGGGCCTTATTTAGTTCAACTTTGCTTAGGAAACTGACATGAACAGTAGCTCCTCTTCAGTCCAATACACTGTACTTGCTGGAAACAGACGCGAGTGTTATTTGTACTATGTATGGAAATGGGAGCACAATAGTTACTCTTATTACCAGAAAAAAATTCTTGCTCGTAGGACCAAAAACTGCATTTGATTCAACTCCATTTAGGACTGGGAAACAAATGCTAGCTCGCCTTACAAGAAACACACTCTGCTTCTGAGAAAAGAGCACTCGTCTACTCTACTGTGTTTTCTCTGGGGTCCGAACAGTGAGCTTGTAGAGAACAAAAGAACTGTGCTTCCTACACACACGGGCCATATCTAGTTCAACTCTGCTTAGGAAACTGACAAGAACAGTAGCTCCTCTTCAGTCCAATACACTGTACTTGCTGGGAACAGACGAGAAGGCTATTTGCACTATGTATGGCAAAGGGAGCACAATAGTGACTCTTCTTACCATAAAACAACTCTTGCTCGTAGGACCAAAAACTGCATTTGATTCAACTCCATTTAGAACTGGGAAACAAACGCTAGCTCGCCTTACAAGAAACACACTCTGCTTTTGAGAAAAGAGCACTCTTCTACTCTACTGTGTTTCCTATGGGGTCCGAACAGTGAGCTTGCTCAGAACAAAAGAACTGTGCTTCCTACACACACAGGCCATATCTAGTTCAACTCTGCTTAGGAAACTGACAAGAATAGTAGATCCTCTTCATTCCAATACACTGTACATGCTGGGTACAGACGCCAGTGCTATTTGCACTGTGTATGGCAATGAGAGCACAATAGTGACTTTCCTTACCAGAAAACAGCTCTTGCTCGTAGGAACGGAAACTGCATGTGATTCAACCCCTTTTATGACTGGGAAACAGACGCTAGCTCGCCTTACAAGAAACACACTCTGCTTTTGAGGAAAGAACACTGTTCTACTCTACTGTGTTTCCTATAGTGTCAGAACAGTGAGCTTGCTGAGTACAAAAGAACTGTGGTTCCTACACACATGGACCATATCTAGTTCAACTCCGCTTAGGAACCTGACAAGAACAGTAGCTCCTCTTCAGTCCAATACACTGTACATAATGGGAACAGAGGCCAGTGCTATTTGCCCTGAGTATGACAATGGGAGCACAATAGTGACTCTTATTACCAGAAAAATTTCTTGCTCGTAGGACCAGAAACTGCATGTGATTCAACTCCATTTAGGACTGGGAAACAAATGCTAGCTCGCCTTACAAGAAACACACTCTGCTTTTGAGAAAAGAGCACTCGTCTACTCTACTGTGTTTCCTATGGGGTCCAAACAGTGAGCTTGCTCAGAACAAAAGAACTATGCTTCCTACACACACGGGCCACATCTAGTTCAATTCTGCTTAGGAAACTGACAAGAACAGTAGCTCCTCTTCAGTACAATACACTGTACTTGCTGGGAACAGACGCGAGTGCTATTTGCACTGTGTATGGCAATGGGAGCGCAATAGTGACTTTCCTTACCAGAAAACAACTCTTGCTCGTGGGAACGGAAACTGAATGTGATTCAACTCCATTTAGGACTGGGAAACAAACGCTAGCTCGCCTTACAAAAACACACTCTGCTTTTGAGGAAAGAGCACTCTTCTACTCTATTGTGTTTCCTATAGGGCCAGAACAGTGAGCTTGCTGAGTACAAATGAACTGTGCTTCCTACACACACCGGCCATATCTAGTTCAACTCTGCTTAGGAACCTGACAAGAACAGTAGATCCTCTTCAGTCCAATACACTGTACATGCTGGGATCAGAGGCCAGTGCTATTTGCCCTGTGTATGACAATGGGAGCGCAATAGTGACTCTTATTACCAGAAAAAACTCTTGCTCGTAGGACCAGATACTGCATGTGATTCAACTCCATTTAGGACTGGGAAACAAACGCGAGCTCGCCTTACAAGAAACACACTCTGCTTTTGAGAAAAGAGCACTCATCTACTCTTCTGTGTTTCCTATAGGGCTAGAACAGTGAGCTTGCTCAGAACAAAAGAACTGTGCTTCCTACACAAACAGGAGATATCTAGTTCAATTCTGCTTAGGAAACTGACAAGAACAGTAGAACCTCTTCATTCCAATAGACTGTACATGCTGGGAACAGACGCCAGTGCTATTTGCCCTGTGTGTGACAATGGGAGCGCAATAGTGACTCTTCTTACCAGAAAACAACTCTTGCTCGTAGGACCAGAAACTGCATGTGATTCAACTCCATTTAGGACTGGGAAACAAACGATAGCTCGCCTTACAAGAAACACACTCTGCTTTTGAGAAAAGAGCACTCTTCTACTCTACTGTGTTTCCTATGGGGTCCGAACAGTGAGCTTGCTCAGAACAAAAGTACTGTGCTTCCTACACACACGTGCCATACCTAGTTCAACTCTGCTTAGGAAAGTGAAAAGAACAGTAGATCCTCTTCAGTCCAATACCCTGTTCATGCTGGGTACAGACGCCAGTGCTATTTGCACTGTGTATGGCAATGGGAGCGCAATAGTGACTCTTCTTACCAGAAAACAACTCTTGCTCGTAGGACCAGAAACTGCATGTGATTCAACTCCATTTAGGACTGGGAAACAAACGCTAGCTCACCTTACATGAAACACACTCTGCTTTTGAGAAAAGAACACTCTTCTACTCTACTGTGTTTCCTATGGGGTCCAAACAGTGAGCTTGCTCAGAACAAAAGAACTGTGCTTCCTACACACACACCGGCCATATCTAGTTCAATTCTGCTTAGGAAACGGACAAGAACAGTAGCTCCTCTTCAGTCCAATACACTGTACTTGATGGGAACAGACGCTAGTGCTATTTGCACTGTGTATGGCAATGGGAGCACAATAGTGACTTTCCTTAGCAGAAAACAACTCTTGCTCATAGGAACGGAAAGTGCATGTGATTCAACTCCATTTAGGACTGGGAAACAAACGCTAGCTCGCCTTACAAGAAACACACTCTCCTTTTGAGGAAACAGCACTCTTCTACTCTACTGTGTTTCCTATAGTGCCAGAACAGTGAGCTTGCTGAGTACAAAAGAACTGTGCTTCCTACACACTTGGGCCATATCTAGTTCAACTCTGCTTAGGAACCTGACAAGAACAGTAGATCCTCTTCAGTCCAATACACTGTACATCCATGAGTATGACAATGGGAGCGCAATAGTGACTCTTATTACCAGAAAACAACTCTTGCTCGTAGGACCAGAAACTGCATGTGATTCAACTCCATTTAGGACTGGGAAACAAACGCTAGCTCACCTTACATGAAACACACTCTGCTTTTGAGAAAAGAACACTCTTCTACTCTACTGTGTTTCCTATGGGGTCCAAACAGTGAGCTTGCTCAGAACAAAAGAACTGTGCTTCCCACACACACCGGCCATATCTAGTTCAATTCTGCTTAGGAAACTGACAAGAACAGTAGCTCCTCTTCAGTCCAATACACTGTACTTGATGGGAACAGACGCTAGTGCTATTTGCACTGTGTATGGCAATGGGAGCGCAATAGTGACTTTCCTTAGCAGAAAACAACTCTTGCACATAGGAACGGAAACTGCATGTGATTCAACTCCATTTAGGACTGGGAAACAAACGCTAGCTCACCTTACAAGAAACACACTCTGCTTTTGAGGAAAGAGCACTCTTCTACTCTACTGTGTTTCCTATAGGGCCAGAACAGTGAGCTTGCTGAGTACAAAAGAACTGTGCTTCCTACACACTTGGGCCATATCTAGTTCAACTCTACTTAGGAACCTGACAAGAACAGTAGATCCTCTTCAGTCCAATACACTGTACATCCATGAGTATGACAATGGGAGCGCAATAGTGACTCTTATTACCAGAAAACAACTCTTGCTCGTAGGACCAGAAACTGCATGTGATTCAACTCCATTTAGGACTGGGAAACAAACGCTAGCTCACCTTACATGAAACACACTCTGCTTTTGAGAAAAGAACACTCTTCTACTCTACTGTGTTTCCTATGGGGTCCGAACAGTGAGCTTGCTCAGAACAAAAGAACTGTGCTTCCTACACACACAGGCCATATCTAGTTCAACTCTGCTTAGGAAACTGACAAGAACAGTTGCTCCTCTTCAGTCCAATACACTGTACTTGGTGGGAACAGACGCTAGTGCTATTTGCACTGTGTATGGCAATGGGAGCACAATAGTGACTTTCCTTACCAGAAAACACCTCTTGCTCGTAGTAACGGAAACTTCATGTGATTCAACTCCATTTAAGACTGCGAAACAAACGCTAGCTCACCTTACAAAAACACACTCTGCTTTTGAGGAAAGAGCACTCTTCTACTATACTGTGTTTCCTATAAGGCCAGAACAGTGAGCTTGCTCAGAAAAAAAGAACTTTGCTTCCTACACACATGGACCATATCTAGTTCAACTCTGCTTAGGAAACTGACAAGAACAGTAGATCCTCTTCAGTCCAATACACTGTACATGCTGGGAACAGACGCGAGGGCTATTTGCACTGTGTATGGCAAAGGGAGCGCAATAGTGACTCTTCTTACCAGAAAACAACTCTTGCTCGTAGGACCAGAAACTGCATGTGTATTTCAACTCCATTTAGGACTCGGAAACAAATGCTAGTTCACCTTACAAGAAACACACTCTGCTTTTGTGAAAAGAGCACTCTTCTACTCTACTGTTTTTCCTATGGGGTTCGAAATGTGAGCATTCTCAGAACAAAAGAACTGTGCTTCCTACATACACGGGCCATATCTTGTTTAATTCTGCTTAGGAAACTGACAAGAACAGTAGAACCTCTTCATTCCAATAGACTGTACATGCTGGGAACAGACGCCAGTGCTATTTGCCCTGTGTGTGACAATGGGAGCGCAATAGTGACTCTTCTTACCAGAAAACAACTCTTGCTCGTAGGACCAGAAACTGCATGTGATTCAACTCCATTTAGGACTGGGAAACAAACGATAGCTCGCCATACAAGAAACACACTCTGCTTTTGAGAAAAGAGCACTCTTCTACTCTACTGTGTTTCCTATGGGGTCCGAACAGTGAGCTTGCTCAGAACAAAAGTACTGTGCTTCCTACACACACGGGCCATATCTAGTTCAACTCTGCTTAGGAAAGTGAAAAGAACAGTAGATCCTCTTCAGTCCAATACCCTGTACATGCTGGGTACAGACGCCAGTGCTATTTGCACTGTGTATGGCAATGGGAGCGCAATAGTGACTTTCCTTAGCAGAAAACAACTCTTGCTCATAGGAACGGAAACTGCATGTGATTCAACTCCATTTAGGACTGGGAAACAAACGCTAGCTCGCCTTACAAGAAACACACTCTGCTTTTGAGGAAAGAGCACTCTTCTACTCTACTGTGTTTCCTATAGGGCCAGAACAGTGAGCTTGCGGAGTACAAAAGAACTGTGCTTCCTACACACTTGGGCCATATCTAGTTCAACTCTGCTTAGGAACCTGACAAGAACAGTAGATCCTCTTCAGTCCAATACACTGTACATCCATGAGTATGACAATGGGAGCGCAATAGTGACTCTTATTACCAGAAAACAACTCTTGCTCGTAGGACCAGAAACTGCATGTGATTCAACTCTATTTAGGACTGGGAAACAAACGCTAGCTCACCTTACATGAAACACACTCTGCTTTTGAGAAAAGAACACTCTTCTACTCTACTGTGTTTCCTATGGGGTCCAAACAGTGAGCTTGCTCAGAACAAAAGAACTGTGCTTCCTACACACACCGGCCATATCTAGTTCAATTCTGCTTAGAAAACTGACAAGAACAGTAGCTCCTCTTCAGTCCAATACACTGTACTTGATGGGAACAGACGCTAGTGCTATTTGCACTGTGTATGGCAATGGGAGCGCAATAGTGACTTTCCTTAGCAGAAAACAACTCTTGCTCATAGGAACGGAAACTGCATGTGATTCAACTCCATTTAGGACTGGGAAACAAACGCTAGCTCGCCTTACAAGAAACACACTCTGCTTTTGAGGAAAGAGCACTCTTCTACTCTACTGTGTTTCCTATAGGGCCAGAACAGTGAGCTTGCTGAGTACAAAAGAACTGTGCTTCCTACACACTTGGGCCATATCTCGTTCAACTCTGCTTAGGAACCTGACAAGAACAGTAGATCCTCTTCAGTCCAATACACTGTACATCCATGAGTATGACAATGGGAGCGCAATAGTGACTCTTATTACCAGAAAACAACTCTTGCTCGTAGGACCAGAAACTGCATGTGATTCAACTCTATTTAGGACTGGGAAACAAACGCTAGCTCACCTTACATGAAACACACTCTGCTTTTGAGAAAAGAACACTCTTCTACTCTACTGTGTTTCCTATGGGGTCCAAACAGTGAGCTTGCTCAGAACAAAAGAACTGTGCTTCCTACACACACCGGCCATATCTAGTTCAATTCTGCTTAGGAAACTGACAAGAACAGTAGCTCCTCTTCAGTCCAATACACTGTACTTGATGGGAACAGACGCTAGTGCTATTTGCACTGTGTATGGCAATGGGAGCGCAATAGTGACTTTCCTTAGCAGAAAACAACTCTTGCTCATAGGAACGGAAACTGCATGTGATTCAACTCCATTTAGGACTGGGAAACAAATGCTAGCTCACCTTACAAGAAACACACTCTGCTTTTGAGGAAAGAGCACTCTTCTACTCTACTGTGTTTCCTATAGGGCCAGAACAGTGAGCTTGCTGAGTACAAAAGAACTGTGCTTCCTACACACTTGGGCCATATCTAGTTCAACTCTGTTTAGGAACCTGACAAGAACAGTAGATCCTCTTCAGTCCAATACACTGTACATCCATGAGTATGACAATGGGAGCGCAATAGTGACTCTTATTACCAGAAAAAACTCTTGCTCGTAGGAACGGAAACTGCATGTGATTCAACTCCATTTAGGACTGGGAAACAAACGCTAGCTCGCCTTACAAGAAACACACTCTGCTTTTGAGAAAAGAGCACTCTTCTACTCTACTGTGTTTCCTATGGGGTCCAAACAGTGAGCTTGCTCAGAACAAAAGAACTGTGTTTCCTACACACACGGGCCATATCTAGTTCAATTCTGCTTAGGAAACTGACAAGAACAGTAGCTCCTCTTCAGTCCAATACACTGTACTTCCTGGGAACAGACGCGAGTGCTATTTGCATTGTGTATGGCAATGGGAGCACAATAGTGACTTTCCTTACCAGAAAACAACTCTTGCTCGTAGGAACGGAAACTGCATGTGATTCAACTCCATTTAGGACTAGGAAACAAACGCTAGCTCGCCTTACAAGAAACACACTCTGCTTTTGAGAAAAGAGCACTCTTCTACTCTACTGTGTTTCCTATAGGGCCAGAACAGTGAGCTTGCTCAGAACAAAAGAACTGTGCTTCCTACACACACGGGCCATATCTAGTTCAATTCTGCTTAGGAAACTGACAAGAACAGTAGATCCTCTTCAGTCCAATACACTGTACATGCTGGGTACAGACGCCAGTGCTATTTGCACTGTGTATGGCAATGGGAGCGAAATAGTGACTCTTCTTACCAGAAAACAACTCTTGCTCGTATGACCAAAAACTGCATGTGATTCAACTCCATTTAGGACTGGGAAACAAACGCTAGCTCGCCTTACAAGAAACACACTCTGCTTTTGAGAAAAGAGCACTCTTCTACTGTACTGTGTTTCCTTTGGGGTCCAAACAGTGAGCTTGCTCAGAACAAAAGAACTGTGCTTCCTACACACACGGGCCATATCTAGTTCAGTTCTGCTCAGGAAACTGACAAGAACAGTAGATCCTCTTCAGTCCAATACACTGTACTTGCTGGGAACAGACGCCAGTGCTATTTGCCCTGTGTGTGACAATGGGAGTGCAAGAGTGACTTTCCTTACCAGAAAACAACTCTTGCTCGTAGGAACGGAAACTGCATGTGATTCAACTTTATTTAGGACTGCGAAACAAACGCTAGCTCGCCTTACAAAAAACACTCTCTGCTTTTGAGGAAAGAGCACTCTTCTACTCTACTGTGTTTCCTATAGGGCCAGAACAGTGAGCTTGCTCAGAACAAAAGAACTGTGCTTCCTACACACTTGGGCCATATCTAGTTCAACTCTGCTTAGGAACCTGACAAGAACAGTAGATCCTCTTCAGTCCAATACACTGTACATCCATGAGTATGACAATGGGAGCGCAATAGTGACTCTTCTTACCAGAAAACAACTCTTGCTCGTAGGACCAGAAACTGCATGTGATTCAACTCCATTTAGGACTGGGAAACAAACGCTAGCTCACCTTACATGAAACACACTCTGCTTTTGAGAAAAGAACACTCTTCTACTCTACTGTGTTTCCTATGGGGTCCAAACAGTGAGCTTGCTCAGAACAAAAGAACTGTGCTTCCTACACACACCGGCCATATCTAGTTCAATTCTGCTTAGGAAACTGACAAGAACAGTAGCTCCTCTTCAGTCCAATACACTGTACTTGATGGGAACAGACGCTAGTGCTATTTGCACTGTGTATGGCAATGGGAGCGAAATAGTGACTTTCCTTAGCAGAAAAAAACTCTTGCTCATAGGAACGGAAACTGCATGTGATTCAACTCCATTTAGGACTGGGAAACAAACGCTAGCTCACCTTACAAGAAACACACTCTGCTTTTGAGGAAAGAGCACTCTTCTACTCTACTGTGTTTCCTATAGGGCCAGAACAGTGAGCTTGCTGAGTACAAAAGAACTGTGCTTCCTACACACTTGGGCCATATCTAGTTCAACTCTGCTTAGGAACCTGACAAGAACAGTAAATCCTCTTCAGTCCAATACACTGTACATCCATGAGTATGACAATGGGAGCGCAATAGTGACTCTTATTACCAGAAAAAACTCTTGCTCGTAGGAACGGAAACTGCATGTGATTCAACTCCATTTAGGACTGGGAAACAAACGCTAGCTCGCCTTACAAGAAACACACTCTGCTTTTGAGAAAAGAGCACTGTTCTACTCTACTGTGTTTCCTATGGGGTTCAAACAGTGAGCTTGCTCAGAACAAAAGAACTGTGTTTCCTACACACACGGGCCATATCTAGTTCAATTCTGCTTAGGAAACTGACAAGAACAGTAGCTCCTCTTCAGTCCAATACACTGTACTTCCTGGGAACAGACGCGAGTGCTATTTGCATTGTGTATGGCAATGGGAGCACAATAGTGACTTTGTTTCTAGAAAACAACTCTTGCTCGTAGGAACGGAAACTGCATGTGATTCAACTCCATTTAGGACTGGGAAACAAACGCTAGCTCGCCTTACGAGAAACACACTCTGCTTTTGAGAAAAGAGCACTCTTCTACTCTACTGTGTTTCCTATAGGGCCAGAACAGTGAGCTTGCTCAGAACAAAAGAACTGTGCTTCCTACACACACGGGCCATATCTAGTTCAATTCTGCTTAGGAAACTGACAAGAACAGTAGATCCTCTTCAGTCCAATACACTGTACATGCTGGGTACAGACGCCAGTGCTATTTGCACTGTGTATGGCAATGTGAGCGAAATAGTGACTCTTCTTACCAGAAAACAACTCTTGCTCGTATGACCAGAAACTGCATGTGATTCAACTCCATTTAGGACTGGGAAACAAACGCTAGCTCGCCTTACAAGAAACACACTCTGCTTTTGAGAAAAGAGCACTCTTCTACTCTACTGTGTTTCCTTTGGGGTCCAAACAGTGAGCTTGCTCAGAACAAAAGAACTGTGCTTCCTACACACACGGGCCATATCTAGTTCAGTTCTGCTCAGGAAACTGACAAGAACAGTAGATCCTCTTCAGTCCAATACACTGTACTTGCTGGGAACAGACGCCAGTGCTATTTGCCCTGTGTGTGACAATGGGAGCGCAATAGTGACTCTTCCTACCAGAAAACAACTCTTGCTCGTAGGACCAGAAACTGCATGTGATTCAACTCCATTTAAGACTGGGAAACAAACGATAGCTTGCCGTACAAGAAACACACTCTGCTTTTGTGAAAAGAGCACTCTTCTACTCTACTGTGTTTCCTATGGGGTCCAAACACTGAGCTTGCTCAGAAGAAAAGAACTGGGCTTCCTACACACACGGGCCATATGTAGTTCAATTCTGCTTAGGAAACTGACAAGAACAGTAGCTCCTCTTCAGTACAATACACTGTACTTGCTGGGAACAGACGCGAGTGCTATTTGCACTGTGTATGGCAATGGGAGCGCAATAGTGACTTTCCTTACCAGAAAACAACCCTTGCTCGTAGGAACGGAAACTGAATGTGATTCAACTCCATTTATGACTGCGAAACAAACGCTAGCTCGCCTTACAAAAACACACTCTGCATTTAGGAGAGAGCACTCTTCTACTCTACTGTGTTTCCTATAGGGCCAGAACAGTGAGCTTGCTGAGTACAATGAACTGTGCTTCCTACACACATGGGCCATATCTAGTTCAACTCTGCTTAGGAAACTGACAAGAACAGTAGCTCCTCTTCAGTCCAATACACTGTACTTGCTGGGAACAGACGCGAGGGCTATTTGCACTGTGTATGGCAAAGGGAGCGCAATAGTGACTCTTCTTACCAGAAAACAACTCTTGCTCGTAGGACCAGAAACTGCATGTGTATTTCAACTCCAATTAGGACTGGAAAACAAACGCTAGCTCGCCTTTCAAGAAACACACTCTGCTTTTGAGAAAAATGCACTCTTCTACTCTACTGTGTTTTCTATGGGGTTCGAAATGTGAGCTTGCTCAGAACAAAAGAACTGTGCTTCCTACACACACGGGCCATATCTTGTTCAATTCTGCTTAGGAAACTGACAAGAACAGTAGCTCCTCTTCAGTCCAATACACTGTACTTGCTTGGAAGAGATGCGAGGGCTATTTGCATTGTGTATGGCAAAGGGAGAGCAATAGTGACTCTTCTAACCAGAAAACATCTCTTGCTGGTAGGACCAGAAACTGCATGTGTATTTCAACTCCATTTATTACTGGGAAACAAACGCTAGCTCGCCTTACAAGAAACACACTCTGCTTTTGAGAAAAGAGCACTCTTCCCTCTACTGTGTTTCCTATGGGGTTCGAACAGTGAGCTTGCTCAGAACAAAAGAACTGTGCTTCCTACACACACGGGCCTTATTTAGTTCAACTGTGCTTAGGAAACTGACATGAACAGTAGCTCCTCTTCAGTCCAATACACTGTACTTGCTGGAAACAGACGCGAGTGTTATTTGTACTATGTATGGAAATGGGAGCACAATAGTTACTCTTATTACCAGAAAAAAATTCTTGCTCGTAGGACCAAAAACTGCATTTGATTCAACTCCATTTAGAACTGGGAAACAAATGCTAGCTCGCCTTACAAGAAACACACTCTGCTTTTGAGAAAAGAGCACTCGTCTACTCTACTGTGTTTTCTCTGTGGTCCGAACAGTGAGCTTGTAGAGAACAAAAGAACTGTGCTTCCTACACACACGGGCCATATCTAGTTCAATTCTGCTTAGGAAACTGACAAGAACAGTAGATCCTCTTCAGTCCAATACACTGTACATGCTGGGTACAGACGCCAGTGCTATTTGCACTGTGTATGGCAATGTGAGCGAAATAGTGACTCTTCTTACCAGAAAACAACTCTTGCTCGTATGACCAGAAACTGCATGTGATTCAACTCCATTTAGGACTGGGAAACAAACGCTAGCTCGCCTTACAAGAAACACACTCTGCTTTTGAGAAAAGAGCACTCTTCTACTCTACTGTGTTTCCTTTGGGGTCCAAACAGTGAGCTTGCTCAGAACAAAAGAACTGTGCTTCCTACACACACGGGCCATATCTAGTTCAGTTCTGCTCAGGAAACTGACAAGAACAGTAGATCCTCTTCAGTCCAATACACTGTACTTGCTGGGAACAGACGCCAGTGCTATTTGCCCTGTGTGTGACAATGGGAGCGCAATAGTGACTCTTCCTACCAGAAAACAACTCTTGCTCGTAGGACCAGAAACTGCATGTGATTCAACTCCATTTAAGACTGGGAAACAAACGATAGCTCGCCGTACAAGAAACACACTCTGCTTTTGTGAAAAGAGCACTCTTCTACTCTACTGTGTTTCCTATGGGGTCCAAACACTGAGCTTGCTCAGAAGAAAAGAACTGGGCTTCCTACACACACGGGCCATATGTAGTTCAATTCTGCTTAGGAAACTGACAAGAACAGTAGCTCCTCTTCAGTACAATACACTGTACTTGCTGGGAACAGACGCGAGTGCTATTTGCACTGTGTATGGCAATGGGAGCGCAATAGTGACTTTCCTTACCAGAAAACAACCCTTGCTCGTAGGAACGGAAACTGAATGTGATTCAACTCCATTTATGACTGCGAAACAAACGCTAGCTCGCCTTACAAAAACACACTCTGCATTTAGGAGAGAGCACTCTTCTACTCTACTGTGTTTCCTATAGGGCCAGAACAGTGAGCTTGCTGAGTACAATGAACTGTGCTTCCTACACACATGGGCCATATCTAGTTCAACTCTGCTTAGGAAACTGACAAGAACAGTAGCTCCTCTTCAGTCCAATACACTGTACTTGCTGGGAACAGACGCGAGGGCTATTTGCACTGTGTATGGCAAAGGGAGCGCAATAGTGACTCTTCTTACCAGAAAACAACTCTTGCTCGTAGGACCAGAAACTGCATGTGTATTTCAACTCCAATTAGGACTGGAAAACAAACGCTAGCTCGCCTTTCAAGAAACACACTCTGCTTTTGAGAAAAATGCACTCTTCTACTCTACTGTGTTTTCTATGGGGTTCGAAATGTGAGCTTGCTCAGAACAAAAGAACTGTGCTTCCTACACACACGGGCCATATCTTGTTCAATTCTGCTTAGGAAACTGACAAGAACAGTAGCTCCTCTTCAGTCCAATACACTGTACTTGCTTGGAAGAGATGCGAGGGCTATTTGCATTGTGTATGGCAAAGGGAGAGCAATAGTGACTCTTCTAACCAGAAAACATCTCTTGCTGGTAGGACCAGAAACTGCATGTGTATTTCAACTCCATTTATTACTGGGAAACAAACGCTAGCTCGCCTTACAAGAAACACACTCTGCTTTTGAGAAAAGAGCACTCTTCCCTCTACTGTGTTTCCTATGGGGTTCGAACAGTGAGCTTGCTCAGAACAAAAGAACTGTGCTTCCTACACACACGGGCCTTATTTAGTTCAACTGTGCTTAGGAAACTGACATGAACAGTAGCTCCTCTTCAGTCCAATACACTGTACTTGCTGGAAACAGACGCGAGTGTTATTTGTACTATGTATGGAAATGGGAGCACAATAGTTACTCTTATTACCAGAAAAAAATTCTTGCTCGTAGGACCAAAAACTGCATTTGATTCAACTCCATTTAGAACTGGGAAACAAATGCTAGCTCGCCTTACAAGAAACACACTCTGCTTTTGAGAAAAGAGCACTCGTCTACTCTACTGTGTTTTCTCTGTGGTCCGAACAGTGAGCTTGTAGAGAACAAAAGAACTGTGCTTCCTACACACACGGGCCATATCTAGTTCAACTCTGCTTAGGAAACTGACAAGAACAGTAGCTCCTCTTCAGTCCAATACACTGTACTTGCTGGGAACAGACGAGAGGGCTATTTGCACTATGTATGGCAAAGGGAGCACAATAGTGACTCTTCTTACCAGAAAACAACTCTTGCTCGTAGGACCAAAAACTGCATTTGATTCAACTCCATTTAGAACTGGGAAACAAACGCTAGCTCGCCTTACAAGAAACACACTCTGCTTTTGAGAAAAGAGCACTCTTCTACTCTACTGTGTTTCCTATGGGGTCCGAACAGTGAGCTTGCTCAGAACAAAAGAACTGTGCTTCCTACACACACAGGCAATATCTAGTTCAACTCTGCTTAGGAAACTGACAAGAATAGTAGATCCTCTTCATTCCAATACACTGTACATGCTGGGTACAGACGCCAGTGCTATTTGCACTGTGTATGGCAATGAGAGCGCAATAGTGACTTTCCTTACCAGAAAACAACTCTTGCTCGTAGGAACGGAAACTGCATGTGATTCAACCCCTTTTATGACTGGGAAACAAACGCTAGCTCGCCTTACAAGAAACACACTCTGCTTTTGAGAAAAGAACACTCTTCTACTCTACTGTGTTTCCTATGGGGTCCAAACAGTGAGCTTGCTCAGAACAAAAGAACTGTGCTTCCTACACACACCGGCCATATCTAGTTCAATTCTGCTTAGGAAACTGACAAGAACAGTAGCTCCTCTTCAGTCCAATACACTGTACTTGATGGGAACAGACGCTAGTGCTATTTGCACTGTGTATGGCAATGGGAGCGCAATAGTGACTTTCCTTACCAGAAAACACCTCTTGCTCGTAGTAACGGAAACTGCATGTGATTCAACTCCATTTAAGACTGCGAAACAAATGCTAGCTCACCTTACAAAAACACACTCTGCTTTTGAGGAAAGAGCACTCTTCTACTATACTGTGTTTCCTATAAGGCCAGAACAGTGAGCTTGCTCAGAACAAAAGAACTGTGCTTCCTACACACATGGACCATATCTAGTTCAACTCTGCTTAGGAAACTGACAAGAACAGTAGATCCTCTTCAGTCCAATACACTGTACATGCTGGGAACAGACGCGAGGGCTATTTGCACTGTGTATGGCAAAGGGAGCGCAATAGTGACTCTTCTTACCAGAAAACAACTCTTGCTCGTAGGACCAGAAACTGCATGTGATTCAACTCCATTTAGGACTGGGAAACAAACGCTAGCTCACCTTACATGAAACACACTCTGCTTTTGAGAAAAGAACACTCTTCTACTCTACTGTGTTTCCTATGGGGTCCAAACAGTGAGCTTGCTCAGAACAAAAGAACTGTGCTTCCTACACACACCGGCCATATCTAGTTCAATTCTGCTTAGGAAACTGACAAGAACAGTAGCTCCTCTTCAGTCCAATACACTGTACTTGATGGGAACAGACACTAGTGCTATTTGCACTGTGTATGGCAATGGGAGCGCAATAGTGACTTTCCTTAGCAGAAAACAACTCTTGCTCATAGGAACGGAAAGTGCATGTGATTCAACTCCATTTAGGACTGGGAAACAAACGCTAGCTCGCCTTACAAGAAACACACTCTGCTTTTGAGGAAAGAGCACTCTTCTACTCTACTGTGTTTCCTATAGGGCCAGAACAGTGAGCTTGCTGAGTACAAAAGAACTGTGCTTCCTACACACTTGGGCCATATCTAGTTCAACTCTGCTTAGGAACCTGACAAGAACAGTAGATCCTCTTCAGTCCAATACACTGTACATCCATGAGTATGACAATGGGAGCGCAAGAGTGACTCTTATTACCAGAAAACAACTCTTGCTCGTAGGACCAGAAACTGCATGTGATTCAACTCCATTTAGGACTGGGAAACAAACGCTAGCTCACCTTACATGAAACACACTCTGCTTTTGAGAAAAGAACACTCTTCTACTCTACTGTGTTTCCTATGGGGTCCAAACAGTGAGCTTGCTCAGAACAAAAGAACTGTGCTTCCTACACACACCGGCCATATCTAGTTCAATTCTGCTTAGGAAACTGACAAGAACAGTAGCTCCTCTTCAGTCCAATACACTGTACTTGATGGGAACAGACGCTAGTGCTATTTGCACTGTGTATGGCAATGGGAGCGCAATAGTGACTTTCCTTAGCAGAAAACAACTCTTGCTCATAGGAACGGAAACTGCATGTGATTCAACTCCATTTAGGACTGGGAAACAAACGCTAGCTCACCTTACAAGAAACACACTCTGCTTTTGAGGAAAGAGCACTCTTCTACTCTACTGTGTTTCCTATAGGGCCAGAACAGTGAGCTTGCTGAGTACAAAAGAACTGTGCTTCCTACACACTTGGGCCATATCTAGTTCAACTCTGCTTAGGAACCTGACAAGAACAGTAGATCCTCTTCAGTCCAATACACTGTACATCCATGAGTATGACAATGGGAGTGCAATAGTGACTCTTATTACCAGAAAAAACTCTTGCTCGTAGGAACGGAAACTGCATGTGATTCAACTCCATTTAGGACTGGGAAACAAACGCTAGCTCGCCTTACAAGAAACACACTCTGCTTTTGAGAAAAGAGCACTCTTCTACTCTACTGTGTTTCCTATGGGGTCCAAACAGTGAGCTTGCTCAGAACAAAAGAACTGTGCTTCCTACACACACCGGCCATATCTAGTTCAATTCTGCTTAGGAAACTGACAAGAACAGTTGCTCCTCTTCAGTCCAATACACTGTACTTGGTGGGAACAGACGCTAGTGCTATTTGCACTGTGTATGGCAATGGGAGCACAATAGTGACTTTCCTTACCAGAAAACACCTCTTGCTCGTAGTAACGGAAACTTCATGTGATTCAACTCCATTTAAGACTGCGAAACAAACGCTAGCTCACCTTACAAAAACACACTCTGCTTTTGAGGAAAGAGCACTCTTCTACTATACTGTGTTTCCTATAAGGCCAGAACAGTGAGCTTGCTCAGAAAAAAAGAACTTTGCTTCCTACACACATGGACCATATCTAGTTCAACTCTGCTTAGGAAACTGACAAGAACAGTAGATCCTCTTCAGTCCAATACACTGTACATGCTGGGAACAGACGCGAGGGCTATTTGCACTGTGTATGGCAAAGGGAGCGCAATAGTGACTCTTCTTACCAGAAAACAACTCTTGCTCGTAGGACCAGAAACTGCATGTGTATTTCAACTCCATTTAGGACTCGGAAACAAATGCTAGTTCACCTTACAAGAAACACACTCTGCTTTTGTGAAAAGAGCACTCTTCTACTCTACTGTTTTTCCTATGGGGTTCGAAATGTGAGCATTCTCAGAACAAAAGAACTGTGCTTCCTACATACACGGGCCATATCTTGTTTAATTCTGCTTAGGAAACTGACAAGAACAGTAGAACCTCTTCATTCCAATAGACTGTACATGCTGGGAACAGACGCCAGTGCTATTTGCCCTGTGTGTGACAATGGGAGCGCAATAGTGACTCTTCTTACCAGAAAACAACTCTTGCTCATAGGACCAGAAACTGCATGTGATTCAACTCCATTTAGGACTGGGAAACAAACGATAGCTCGCCTTACAAGAAACACACTCTGCTTTTGAGAAAAGAGCACTCTTCTACTCTACTGTGTTTCCTATGGGGTCCGAACAGTGAGCTTGCTCAGAACAAAAGTACTGTGCTTCCTACACACACGGGCCATATCTAGTTCAACTCTGCTTAGGAAAGTGAAAAGAACAGTAGATCCTCTTCAGTCCAATACCCTGTAAATGCTGGGTACAGACGCCAGTGCTATTTGCACTGTGTATGGCAATGGGAGCGCAATAGTGACTCTTCTTACCAGAAAACAACTCTTGCTCGTAGGAACAGAAACTGCATGTGATTCAACTCCATTTTGGACTGGGAAACAAACGCTAGCTAACCTTACATGAAACACACTCTGCTTTTGAGAAAAGAACACTCTTCTACTCTACTGTGTTTCCTATGGGGTCCAAACAGTGAGCTTGCTCAGAACAAAAGAACTGTGCTTCCTACACACACCGGCCATATCTAGTTCAATTCTGCTTAGGAAACTGACAAGAACAGTAGCTCCTCTTCAGTCCAATACACTGTACTTGATGGGAACAGACGCTAGTGCTATTTGCACTGTGTATGGCAATGGGAGCGCAATAGTGACTTTCCTTAGCAGAAAACAACTCTTGCTCATAGGAACGGAAACTGCATGTGATTCAACTCCATTTAGGACTGGGAAACAAACGCTAGCTCGCCTTACAAGAAACACACTCTGCTTTTGAGGAAAGAGCACTCTTCTACTCTACTGTGTTTCCTATAGGGCCAGAACAGTGAGCTTGCTGAGTACAAAAGAACTGTGCTTCCTACACACTTGGGCCATATCTAGTTCAACTCTGCTTAGGAACCTGACAAGAACAGTAGATCCTCTTCAGTCCAATACACTGTACATCCATGAGTATGACAATGGGAGCGCAATAGTGACTCTTATTACCAGAAAAAACTCTTGCTCGTAGGAACGGAAACTGCATGTGATTCAACTCCATTTAGGACTGGGAAACAAACGCTAGCTCACCTTACAAGAAACACACTCTGCTTTTCAGAAAAGAGCACTCTTCTACTCTACTGTGTTTCCTATGGGGTCCAAACAGTGAGCTTGCTCAGAACAAAAGAACTGTGTTTCCTACACACACGGGCCATATCTAGTTCAATTCTGCTTAGGAAACTGACAAGAACAGTAGCTCCTCTTCAGTCCAATACACTGTACTTCCTGGGAACAGACGCGAGTGCTATTTGCATTGTGTATGGCAATGGGAGCACAATAGTGACTTTCCTTACCAGAAAACAACTCTTGCTCGTAGGAACGGAAACTGCATGTGATTCAACTCCATTTAGGACTGGGAAACAAACGCTAGCTCGCCTTACAAGAAACACACTCTGCTTTTGAGAAAAGAGCACTCTTCTACTCTACTGTGTTTCCTATAGGGCCAGAACAGTGAGCTTGCTCAGAACAAAAGAACTGTGCTTCCTACACACACGGGCCATATCTAGTTCAATTCTGCTTAGGAAACTGACAAGAACAGTAGATCCTCTTCAGTCCAATACACTGTACATGCTGGGTACAGACGCCAGTGCTATTTGCACTGTGTATGGCAATGGGAGCGAAATAGTGACTCTTCTTACCAGAAAACAACTCTTGCTCGTATGACCAGAAACTGCATGTGATTCAACTCCATTTAGGACTGGGAAACAAACGCTAGCTCGCCTTACAAGAAACACACTCTGCTTTTGAGAAAAGAGCACTCTTCTACTGTACTGTGTTTCCTTTGGGGTCCAAACAGTGAGCTTGCTCAGAACAAAAGAACTGTGCTTCCTACACACACGGGCCATATCTAGTTCAGTTCTGCTCAGGAAACTGACAAGAACAGTAGATCCTCTTCAGTCCAATACACTGTACTTGCTGGGAACAGACGCCAGTGCTATTTGCCCTGTGTGTGACAATGGGAGTGCAAGAGTGACTTTCCTTACCAGAAAACAACTCTTGCTCGTAGGAACGGAAACTGCATGTGATTCAACTTTATTTAGGACTGCGAAACAAACGCTAGCTCGCCTTACAAAAAACACTCTCTGCTTTTGAGGAAAGAGCACTCTTCTACTCTACTGTGTTTCCTATAGGGCCAGAACAGTGAGCTTGCTCAGAACAAAAGAACTGTGCTTCCTACACACTTGGGCCATATCTAGTTCAACTCTGCTTAGGAACCTGACAAGAACAGTAGATCCTCTTCAGTCCAATACACTGTACATCCATGAGTATGACAATGGGAGCGCAATAGTGACTCTTATTACCAGAAAACAACTCTTGCTCGTAGGACCAGAAACTGCATGTGATTCAACTCCATTTAGGACTGGGAAACAAACGCTAGCTCACCTTACATGAAACACACTCTGCTTTTGAGAAAAGAACACTCTTCTACTCTACTGTGTTTCCTATGGGGTCCAAACAGTGAGCTTGCTCAGAACAAAAGAACTGTGCTTCCTACACACACCGGCCATATCTAGTTCAATTCTGCTTAGGAAACTGACAAGAACAGTAGCTCCTCTTCAGTCCAATACACTGTACTTGATGGGAACAGACGCTAGTGCTATTTGCACTGTGTATGGCAATGGGAGCGCAATAGTGACTTTCCTTAGCAGAAAACAACTCTTGCTCATAGGAACGGAAACTGCATGTGATTCAACTCCATTTAGGACTGGGAAACAAACGCTAGCTCACCTTACAAGAAACACACTCTGCTTTTGAGGAAAGAGCACTCTTCTACTCTACTGTGTTTCCTATAGGGCCAGAACAGTGAGCTTGCTGAGTACAAAAGAACTGTGCTTCCTACACACTTGGGCCATATCTAGTTCAACTCTGCTTAGGAACCTGACAAGAACAGTAGATCCTCTTCAGTCCAATACACTGTACATCCATGAGTATGACAATGGGAGCGCAATAGTGACTCTTATTACCAGAAAAAACTCTTGCTCGTAGGAACGGAAACTGCATGTGATTCAACTCCATTTAGGACTGGGAAACAAACGCTAGCTCGCCTTACAAGAAACACACTCTGCTTTTGAGAAAAGAGCACTCTTCTACTCTACTGTGTTTCCTATGGGGTCCAAACAGTGAGCTTGCTCAGAACAAAAGAACTGTGTTTCCTACACACACGGGCCATATCTAGTTCAATTCTGCTTAGGAAACTGACAAAAACAGTAGCTCCTCTTCAGTACAATACACTGTACTTCCTGGGAACAGACGCGAGTGCTATTTGCATTGTGTATGGCAATGGGAGCACAATAGTGACTTTCCTTACCAGAAAACAACTCTTGCTCGTAGGAACGGAAACTGCATGTGATTCAACTCCATTTAGGACTGGGAAACAAACGATAGCTCGCCTTACAAGAAACACACTCTGCTTTTGAGAAAAGAGCACTCTTCTACTCTACTGTGTTTCCTATAGGGCCAGAACAGTGAGCTTGCTCAGAACAAAAGAACTGTGCTTCCTACACACACGGGCCATATCTAGTTCAATTCTGCTTAGGAAACTGACAAGAACAGTAGATCCTCTTCAGTCCAATACACTGTACATGCTGGGTACAGACGCCAGTGCTATTTGCACTGTGTATGGCAATGGGAGCGAAATAGTGACTCTTCTTACCAGAAAACAACTCTTGCTCGTATGACCAGAAACTGCATGTGATTCAACTCCATTTAGGACTGGGAAACAAACGCTAGCTCGCCTTACAAGAAACACACTCTGCTTTTGAGAAAAGAGCACTCTTCTACTCTACTGTGTTTCCTTTGGGGTCCAAACAGTGAGCTTGCTCAGAACAAAAGAACTGTGCTTCCTACACACACGGGCCATATCTAGTTCAGTTCTGCTCAGGAAACTGACAAGAACAGTAGATCCTCTTCAGTCCAATACACTGTACTTGCTGGGAACAGACGCCAGTGCTATTTGCCCTGTGTGTGACAATGGGAGTGCAAGGGTGACTTTCCTTACCAGAAAACAACTCTTGCTCGTAGGAACGGAAACTGCATGTGATTCAACTTTATTTAGGACTGCGAAACAAACGCTAGCTCGCCTTACAAAAAACACTCTCTGCTTTTGAGGAAAGAGCACTCTTCTACTCTACTGTGTTTCCTATAGGGCCAGAACAGTGAGCTTGCTGAGTACAAAAGAACTGTGCTTCCTACACACATGGGCCATATCTCGTTCAACTCTGCTTAGGAAACTGACAAGAACAGTAGCTCCTCTTCAGTCCAATACACTGTACTTGCTGGGAACAGACGCGAGGGCTATTTGCACTGTGTATGGCAAAGGGAGCACAATAGTGACTCTTCAAAACCAGAAAAGAACTCTTGCTCGTAAGACCAAAAACTGCATGTGTATTTCAACTCTATTTATGACTGGGAAACAAACGCTAGCTCGCCTTACAAGAAACACACTCTGCTTTTGAGAAAAATGCACTCTTCTACTCTACTGTGTTTCCTATAGGGCTAGAACAGTGAGCTTGCTCAGAACAAAAGAACTGTGCTTCCTACACACACGGGCCATATCTAGTTCAATTCTGCTTAGGAAACTGACAAGAACAGTAGATCCACTTCAGTTCAATACACTGTACATGCTGGGTACAGACGCCAGTGCTATTTGCACTTTGTATGGCAAAGGAAGTGCAATAGTGACCCTTCTTACCAGAAAACAACTCTTGCTCTTAGGACCAGAAACTGCATGTGTATTTCAACTCCATTTAGGACTGGGAAACAAACGCTAGCTCGCCTTACCAGAAACACACTCTGCTTTTGAGAAAAGAGCACTCTTCTACTCTACTGTGTTTCCTATGGGGTCCGAACAGTGAGCTTGCTCAGAACAAAAGTACTGTGCTTCCTACACACACGGGCCATATCTAGTTCAACTCTGCTTAGGAAAGTGAAAAGAACAGTAGATCCTCTTCAGTCCAATACCCTGTACATGCTGGGTACAGACGCCAGTGCTATTTGCACTGTGTATGGCAATGGGAGCGCAATAGTGACTCTTCTTACCAGAAAACAACTCTTGCTCGTAGGAACAGAAACTGCATGTGATTCAACTCCATTTAGGACTGGGAAACAAACGCTAGCTCACCTTACATGAAACACACTCTGCTTTTGAGAAAAGAACACTCTTCTACTCTACTGTGTTTCCTATGGGGTCCAAACAGTGAGCTTGCTCAGAACAAAAGAACTGTGCTTCCTACACACACCGGCCATATCTAGTTCAATTCTGCTTAGGAAACTGACAAGAACAGTAGCTCCTCTTCAGTCCAATACACTGTACTTGATGGGAACAGACGCTAGTGCTATTTGCACTGTGTATGGCAATGGGAGCACAATAGTGACTTTCCTTAGCAGAAAACAACTCTTGCTCATAGGAACGGAAACTGCATGTGATTCAACTCCATTTAGGACTGGGAAACAAACGCTAGCTCGCCTTACAAGAAACACACTCTGCTTTTGAGGAAAGAGCACTCTTCTACTCTACTGTGTTTCCTATAGGGCCAGAACAGTGAGCTTGCTGAGTACAAAAGAACTGTGCTTCCTACACACTTGGGCCATATCTAGTTCAACTCTGCTTAGGAACCTGACAAGAACAGTAGATCCTCTTCAGTCCAATACACTGTACATCCATGAGTATGACAATGGGAGCGCAATAGTGACTCTTCTTACCAGAAAACAACTCTTGCTCGTAGGACCAGAAACTGCATGTGATTCAACTCCATTTAGGACTGGGAAACAAACGCTAGCTCACCTTACATGAAACACACTCTGCTTTTGAGAAAAGAACACTCTTCTACTCTACTGTGTTTCCTATGGGGTCCAAACAGTGAGCTTGCTCAGAACAAAAGAACTGTGCTTCCTACACACACCGGCCATATCTAGTTCAATTCTGCTTAGGAAACTGACAAGAACAGTAGCTCCTCTTCAGTCCAATACACTGTACTTGATGGGAACAGACGCTAGTGCTATTTGCACTGTGTATGGCAATGGGAGCACAATAGTGACTTTCCTTAGCAGAAAACAACTCTTGCTCATAGGAACGGAAACTGCATGTGATTCAACTCCATTTAGGACTGGGAAACAAACGCTAGCTCACCTTACAAGAAACACACTCTGCTTTTGAGGAAAGAGCACTCTTCTACTCTACTGTGTTTCCTATAGGGCCAGAACAGTGAGCTTGCTGAGTACAAAAGAACTGTGCTTCCTACACACTTGGGCCATATCTAGTTCAACTCTGCTTAGGAACCTGACAAGAACAGTAGATCCTCTTCAGTCCAATACACTGTACATCCATGTATATGACAATGGAGGGGCAATAGTGACTCTTATTACCAGAAAAAACTCTTGCTCGTAGGAACGGAAACTGCATGTGATTCAACTCCATTTAGGTTGGGAAACAAACGCTAGCTCGCCTTACAAGAAACACACTCTGCTTTTGAGAAAAGAGCACTGTTCTACTCTACTGTGTTTCCTATGGGGTCCAAACAGTGAGCTTGCTCAGAACAAAAGAACTGTGTTTCCTACACACACGGGCCATATCTAGTTCAATTCTGCTTAGGAAACTGACAAGAACAGTAGCTCCTCTTCAGTCCAATACACTGTACTTCCTGGGAACAGACGCGAGTGCTATTTGCATTGTGTATGGCAATGGGAGCACAATAGTGACTTTCCTTACCAGAAAACAACTCTTGCTCGTAGGAACGGAAACTGCATGTGATTCAACTCCATTTAGGACTGGGAAACAAACGCTAGCTCGCCTTACAAGAAACACACTCTGCTTTTGAGAAAAGAGCACTCTTCTACTCTACTGTGTTTCCTATAGGGCCAGAACAGTGAGCTTGCTCAGAACAAAAGAACTGTGCTTCCTACACACACGGGCCATATCTAGTTCAATTCTGCTTAGGAAACTGACAAGAACAGTAGCTCCTCTTCAGTCCAATACACTGTACTTCCTGGGAACAGACGCGAGTGCTATTTGCATTGTGTATGGCAATGGGAGCACAATAGTGACTTTCCTTACCAGAAAACAACTCTTGCTCGTAGGAACGGAAACTGCATGTGATTCAACTCCATTTAGGACTGGGAAACAAACGCTAGCTCGCCTTACAAGAAACACACTCTGCTTTTGAGAAAAGAGCACTCTTCTACTCTACTGTGTTTCCTATAGGGCCAGAACAGTGAGCTTGCTCAGAACAAAAGAACTGTGCTTCCTACACACACGGGCCATATCTAGTTCAATTCTGCTTAGGAAACTGACAAGAACAGTAGATCCTCTTCAGTCCAATACACTGTACAGGCTGGGTACAGACACCAGTGCTATTTGCACTGTGTATGGCAATGGGAGCGAAATAGTGACTCTTCTTACCAGAAAACAACTCTTGCTCGTATGACCAGAAACTGCATGTGATTCAACTCCATTTAGGACTGGGAAACAAACGCTAGCTCGCCTTACAAGAAACACACTCTGCTTTTGAGAAAAGAGCACTCTTCTACTCTACTGTGTTTCCTTTGGGGTCCAAACAGTGAGCTTGCTCAGAACAAAAGAACTGTGCTTCCTACACACACGGGCCATATCTAGTTCAGTTCTGCTCAGGAAACTGACAAGAACAGTAGATCCTCTTCAGTCCAATACACTGTACTTGCTGGGAACAGACGCCAGTGCTATTTGCCCTGTGTGTGACAATGGGAGCGCAATAGTGACTCTTCCTAGCAGAAAACAACTCTTGCTCGTAGGACCAGAAACTGCATGTGATTCAACTCCATTTAAGACTGGGAAACAAACGATAGCTCGCCGTACAAGAAACACACTCTGCTTTTGTGAAAAGAGCACTCTTCTACTCTACTGTGTTTCCTATGGGGTCCAAACACTGAGGTTGCTCAGAAGAAAAGAACTGGTCTTCCTACACACACGGGCCATATGTAGTTCAATTCTGCTTAGGAAACTGACAAGAACAGTAGCTCCTCTTCAGTACAATACACTGTACTTGCTGGGAACAGACGCAAGTGCTATTTGCACTGTGTATGGCAATGGGAGCGCAATAGTGACTTTCCTTACCAGAAAACAACCCTTGCTCGTAGGAACGGAAACTGAATGTGATTCAACTCCATTTATGACTGCGAAACAAACGCTAGCTCGCCTTACAAAAACACACTCTGCATTTAGGAGAGAGCACTCTTCTACTCTACTGTGTTTCCTATAGGGCCAGAACAGTGAGCTTGCTGAGTACAATGAACTGTGCTTCCTACACACATGGGCCATATCTAGTTCAACTCTGCTTAGGAAACTGACAAGAACAGTAGCTCCTCTTCAGTCCAATACACTGTACTTGCTGGGAACAGACGCGAGGGCTATTTGCACTGTGTATGGCAAAGGGAGCGCAATAGTGACTCTTCTTACCAGAAAACAACTCTTGCTCGTAGGACCAGAAACTGCATGTGTATTTCAACTCCAATTAGGACTGGAAAACAAACGCTAGCTCGCCTTTCAAGAAACACACTCTGCTTTTGAGAAAAATGCACTCTTCTACTCTACTGTGTTTTCTATGGGGTTCGAAATGTGAGCTTGCTCAGAACAAAAGAACTGTGCTTCCTACACACACGGGCCATATCTTGTTCAATTCTGCTTAGGAAACTGACAAGAACAGTAGCTCCTCTTCAGTCCAATACACTGTACTTGCTTGGAAGAGATGCGAGGGCTATTTGCATTGTGTATGGCAAAGGGAGAGCAATAGTGACTCTTCTAACCAGAAAACATCTCTTGCTGGTAGGACCAGAAACTGCATGTGTATTTCAACTCCATTTATTACTGGGAAACAAACGCTAGCTCGCCTTACAAGAAACACACTCTGCTTTTGAGAAAAGAGCACTCTTCCCTCTACTGTGTTTCCTATGGGGTTCGAACAGTGAGCTTGCTCAGAACAAAAGAACTGTGCTTCCTACACACACGGGCCTTATTTAGTTCAACGTTGCTTAGGAAACTGACATGAACAGTAGCTCCTCTTCAGTCCAATACACTGTACTTGCTGGAAACAGACGCGAGTGTTATTGGTACTATGTATGGAAATGGGAGCACAATAGTTACTCTTATTACCAGAAAAAAATTCTTGCTCGTGGGACCAAAAACTGCATTTGATTCAACTCCATTTAGGACTGGGAAACAAATGCTAGCTCGCCTTACAAGAAACACACTCTGCTTTTGAGAAAAGAGCACTCGTCTACTCTACTGTGTTTTCTCTGTGGTCCGAACAGTGAGCTTGTAGAGAACAAAAGAACTGTGCTTCCTACACACACGGGCCATATCTAGTTCAACTCTGCTTAGGAAACTGACAAGAACAGTAGCTCCTCTTCAGTCCAATACACTGTACTTGCTGGGAACAGACGAGAGGGCTATTTGCACTATGTATGGCAAAGGGAGCACAATAGTGACTCTTCTTACCAGAAAACAACTCTTGCTCGTAGGACCAAAAACTGCATTTGATTCAACTCCATTTAGAACTGGGAAACAAACGCTAGCTCGCCTTACAAGAAACACACTCTGCTTTTGAGAAAAGAGCACTCTTCTACTCTACTGTGTTTCCTATGGGGTCCGAACAGTGAGCTTGCTCAGAACAAAAGAACTGTGCTTCCTACACACACAGGCAATATCTAGTTCAACTCTGCTTAGGAAACTGACAAGAATAGTAGATCCTCTTCATTCCAATACACTGTACATGCTGGGTACAGACGCCAGTGCTATTTGCACTGTGTATGGCAATGAGAGCGCAATAGTGACTTTCCTTACCAGAAAACAACTCTTGCTCGTAGGAACGGAAACTGCATGTGATTCAACCCCTTTTATGACTGGGAAACAAACGCTAGCTCGCCTTACAAGAAACACACTCTGCTTTTGAGGAAAGAACACTGTTCTACTCTACTGTGTTTCCTATAGTGTCAGAACAGTGAGCTTGCTGAGTACAAAAGAACTGTGGTTCCTACACACATGGGCCATATCAAGTTCAACTCTGCTTAGGAACCTGACAAGAACAGTAGCTCCTCTTCAGTCCAATACACTGTACATAATGGGAACAGAGGCCAGTGCTATTTGCCCTGAGTATGACAATGGGAGCACAATAGTGACTCTTATTACCAGAAAAATTTCTTGCTCGTAGGACCAGAAACTGCATGTGATTCAACTCCATTTAGGACTGGGAAACAAATGCTAGCTCGCCTTACAAGAAACACACTCTGCTTTTGAGAAAAGAGCACTCGTCTACTCTACTGTGTTTCCTATGGGGTCCAAACAGTGAGCTTGCTCAGAACAAAAGAACTATGCTTCCTACACACACGGGCCACATCTAGTTCAATTCTGCTTAGGAAACTGACAAGAACAGTAGCTCCTCTTCAGTACAATACACTGTACTTGCTGGGAACAGACGCGAGTGCTATTTGCACTGTGTATGGCAATGGGAGCACAATAGTGACTTTCCTTACCAGAAAACAACTCTTGCTCGTGGGAACGGAAACTGAATGTGATTCAACTCCATTTAGGACTGGAAAACAAACGCTAGCTCGCCTTACAAAAACACACTCTGCTTTTGAGGAAAGAGCACTCTTCTACTCTATTGTGTTTCCTATAGGGCCAGAACAGTGAGCTTGCTGAGTACAAATGAACTGTGCTTCCTACACACACGGGCCATATCTGGTTCAACTCTGCTTAGGAACCTGACAAGAACAGTAGATCCTCTTCAGTCCAATACACTGTACATGCTGGGATCAGAGGCCAGTGCTATTTGCCCTGTGTATGACAATGGGAGCGCAATAGTGACTCTTATTACCAGAAAAAACTCTTGCTCGTAGGACCAGAAACTGCATGTGATTCAACTCCATTTAGGACTGGGAAACAAACGCGAGCTCGCCTTACAAGAAACACACTCTGCTTTTGAGTAAGAGCACTCATCTACTCTTCTGTGTTTCCTATAGGGCTAGAACAGTGAGCTTGCTCAGAACAAAAGAACTGTACTTCCTACACAAACAGGAGATATCTAGTTCAATTCTGCTTAGGAAACTGACAAGAACAGTAGAACCTCTTCATTCCAATAGACTGTACATGCTAGGAACAGACGCCAGTGCTATTTGCCCTGTGTGTGACAATGGGAGCACAATAGTGACTCTTCTTACCAGAAAACAACTCTTGCTCGTAGGACCAGAAACTGCATGTGATTCAACTCCATTTAGGACTGGGAAACAAACGATAGCTCGCCTTACAAGAAACACACTCTGCTTTTGAGAAAAGAGCACTCTTCTACTCTACTGTGTTTCCTATGGGGTCCGAACAGTGAGCTTGCTCAGAACAAAAGTACTGTGCTTCCTACACACACGGGCCATATCTAGTTCAACTCTGCTTAGGAAAGTGAAAAGAACAGTAGATCCTCTTCAGTCCAATACCCTGTTCATGCTGGGTACAGACGCCAGTGCTATTTGCACTGTGTATGGCAATGGGAACGCAATAGTGACTCTTCTTACCAGAAAACAACTCTTGCTCGTAGGACCAGAAACTGCATGTGATTCAACTCCATTTAGGACTGGGAAACAAACGCTGGCTCACCTTACATGAAACACACTCTGCTTTTGAGAAAAGAACACTCTTCTACTCTACTGTGTTTCCTATGGGGTCCAAACAGTGAGCTTGCTCAGAACAAAAGAACTGTGCTTCCTACACACACCGGCCATATCTAGTTCAATTCTGCTTAGGAAACTGACAAGAACAGTAGCTCCTCTTCAGTCCAATACACTGTACTTGATGGGAACAGACGCTAGTGCTATTTGCACTGTGTATGGCAATGGGAGCACAATAGTGACTTTCCTTAGCAGAAAACAACTCTTGCTCATAGGAACGGAAACTGCATGGGATACAACTCCATTTAGGACTGGGAAACAAACGCTAGCTCGCCTTACAAGAAACACACTCTGCTTTTGAGGAAAGAGCACTCTTCTACTCTACTGTGTTTCCTATAGGGCCAGAACAGTGAGCTTGCTGAGTACAAAAGAACTGTGCTTCCTACACACTTGGGCCATATCTAGTTCAACTCTACTTAGGAACCTGACAAGAACAGTAGATCCTCTTCAGTCCAATACACTGTACATCCATGAGTATGACAATGGGAGCGCAATAGTGACTCTTATTACCAGAAAACAACTCTTGCTCGTAGGACCAGAAACTGCATGTGATTCAACTCCATTTAGGACTGGGAAACAAACGCTAGCTCACCTTACATGAAACACACTCTGCTTTTGAGAAAAGAACACTCTTCTACTCTACTGTGTTTCCTATGGGGTCCAAACAGTGAGCTTGCTCAGAACAAAAGAACTGTGCTTCCTACACAAACCGGCCATATCTAGTTCAATTCTTCTTAGGAAACTGACAAGAACAGTAGCTCCTCTTCAGTCCAATACACTGTACTTGATGGGAACAGACGCTAGTGCTATTTGCACTGTGTATGGCAATGGGAGCGCAATAGTGACTTTCCTTACCAGAAAACACCTCTTGCTCGTAGTAACGGAAACTGCATGTGATTCAACTCCATTTAAGACTGCGAAACAAACGCTAGCTCACCTTACAAAATCACACTCTGCTTTTGAGGAAAGAGCACTCTTCTACTGTACTGTGTTTCCTATAAGGCCAGAACAGTGTACTTGCTCAGAACAAAAGAACTGTGCTTCCTACACACATGGACCATACCTAGTTCAACTCTGCTTAGGAAACTGACAAGAACAGTAGATCCTCTTCAGTCCAATACACTGTACATGCTGGGAACAGACGCGAGGGCTATTTGCACTGTGTATGGCAAAGGGAGCGCAATAGTGACTCTTCTTACAAAAAACAACTCTTGCGCGTAGGACCAGAAACTGCATGTGTATTTCAACTCCATTGAGGACTGGGAAACAAATGCTAGTTCACCTTACAAGAAACACACTCTGCTTTTGTGAAAAGAGCACTCTTCTACTCTACTGTTTTTCCTATGGGGTTCGAAATGTGAGCATTCTCAGAACAAAAGAACTGTGCTTCCTACATACACGGGCCATATCTTGTTTAATTCTGCTTAGGAAACTGACAAGAACAGTAGAACCTCTTCATTCCAATAGACTGTACATGCTGGGAACAGACGCCAGTGCTATTTGCCCTGTGTGTGACAATGGGAGCGCAATAGTGACTCTTCTTACCAGAAAACAACTCTTGCTCGTAGGACCAGAAACTGCATGTGATTCAACTCAATTTAGGACTGGGAAACAAACGATAGCTCGCCTTACAAGAAACACACTCTGCTTTTGAGAAAAGAGCACTCTTCTACTCTACTGTGTTTCCTATGGGGTCCGAACAGTGAGCTTGCTCAGAACAAAAGTACTGTGCTTCCTACACACACGGGCCATATCTAGTTCAACTCTGCTTAGGAAAGTGAAAAGAACAGTAGATCCTCTTCAGTCCAATACCCTGTACATGCTGGGTACAGACGCCAGTGCTATTTGCACTGTGTATGGCAATGGGAGCACAATAGTGACTCTTCTTACCAGAAAACAACTCTTGCTCGTAGGACCAGAAACTGCATGTGATTCAACTCCATTTAGGACTGGGAAACAAACGCTAGCTCACCTTACATGAAACACACTCTGCTTTTGAGAAAAGAACACTCTTCTACTCTACTGTGTTTCCTATGGGGTCCAAACAGTGAGCTTGCTCAGAACAAAAGAACTGTGCTTCCTACACACACCGGCCATATCTAGTTCAATTCTGCTTAGGAAACTGACAAGAACAGTAGCTCCTCTTCAGTCCAATACACTGTACTTGATGGGAACAGACGCTAGTGCTATTTTCACTGTGTATGGCAATGGGAGCGCAATAGTGACTTTCCTTAGCAGAAAACAACTCTTGCTCATAGGAACGGAAAGTGCATGTGATTCAACTCCATTTAGGACTGAGAAACAAACGCTAGCTCGCCTTACAAGAAACACACTCTGCTTTTGAGGAAAGAGCACTCTTCTACTCTACTGTGTTTCCTATAGGGCCAGAACAGTGAGCTTGCTGAGTACAAAAGAACTGTGCTTCCTACACACTTGGGCCATATCTAGTTCAACTCTGCTTAGGAACCTGACAAGAACAGTAGATCCTCTTCAGTCCAATACACTGTACATCCATGACTATGACAATGGGAGCGCAATAGTGACTCTTATTACCAGAAAACAACTCTTGCTCGTAGGACCAGAAACTGCATGTGATTCAACTCCATTTAGGACTGGGAAACAAACGCTAGCTCACCTTACATGAAACACACTCTGCTTTTGAGAAAAGAACACTCTTCTACTCTACTGTGTTTCCTATGGGGTCCAAACAGTGAGCTTGCTCAGAACAAAAGAACTGTGCTTCCTACACACACCGGCCATATCTAGTTCAATTCTGCTTAGGAAACTGACAAGAACAGTAGCTCCTCTTCAGTCCAATACACTGTACTTGATGGGAACAGACGCTAGTGCTATTTGCACTGTGTATGGCAATGGGAGCGCAATAGTGACTTTCCTTACCAGAAAACACCTCTTGCTCGTAGGAACGGAAACTTCATGTGATTCAACTCCATTTAAGACTGCGAAACAAACGCTAGCTCACCTTACAAAAACACACTCTGCTTTTGAGGAAAGAGCACTCTTCTACTATACTGTGTTTCCTATAAGGCCAGAACAGTGAGCTTGCTCAGAACAAAAGAACTTTGCTTCCTACACACATGGACCATATCTAGTTCAACTCTGCTTAGGAAACTGACAAGAACAGTAGATCCTCTTCAGTCCAATACACTGTACATGCTGGGAACAGACGCGAGGGCTATTTGCACTGTGTATGGCAAAGGGAGCGCAATAGTGACTCTTCTTACCAGAAAACAACTCTTGCTCGTAGGACCAGAAACTGCATGTGTATTTCAACTCCATTTAGGACTGGGAAACAAACGCTAGTTCACCTTACAAGAAACACACTCTGCTTTTGTGAAAAGAGCACTCTTCTACTCTACTGTTTTTCCTATGGGGTTCGAAATGTGAGCATTCTCAGAACAAAAGAACTGTGCTTCCTACATACACGGGCCATATCTTGTTTAATTCTGCTTAGGAAACTGACAAGAACAGTAGAACCTCTTCATTCCAATAGACTGTACATGCTGGGAACAGACGCCAGTGCTATTTGCCCTGTGTGTGACAATGGGAGCGCAATAGTGACTCTTCTTACCAGAAAACAACTCTTGCTCGTAGGACCAGAAACTGCATGTGATTCAACTCCATTTAGGACTGGGAAACAAACGATAGCTCGCCTTACAAGAAACATACTCTGCTTTTGAGAAAAGAGCACTCTTCTACTCTACTGTGTTTCCTATGGGGTCCGAACAGTGAGCTTGCTCAGAACAAAAGTACTGTGCTTCCTACACACACGGGCCATATCTAGTTCAACTCTGCTTAGGAAAGTGAAAAGAACAGTAGATCCTCTTCAGTCCAATACCCTGTACATGCTGGGTACAGACGCCAGTGCTATTTGCACTGTGTATGGCAATGGGAGCGCAATAGTGACTCTTCTTACCAGAAAACAACTCTTGCTCGTAGGAACAGAAACTGCATGTGATTCAACTCCATTTAGGACTGGGAAACAAACGCTAGCTCACCTTACATGAAACACACTCTGCTTTTGAGAAAAGAACACTCTTCTACTCTACTGTGTTTCCTATGGGGTCCAAACAGTGAGCTTGCTCAGAGCAAAAGAACTGTGCTTCCTACACACACCGGCCATATCTAGTTCAATTCTGCTTAGGAAACTGACAAGAACAGTAGCTCCTCTTCAGTCCAATACACTGTACTTGATGGGAACAGACGCTAGTGCTATTTGCACTGTGTATGGCAATGGGAGCGCAATAGTGACTTTCCTTAGCAGAAAACAACTCTTGCTCATAGGAACGGAAACTGCATGTGATTCAACTCCATTTAGGACTGGGAAACAAACGCTAGCTCACCTTACAAGAAACACACTCTGCTTTTGAGGAAAGAGCACTCTTCTACTCTACTGTGTTTCCTATAGGGCCAGAACAGTGAGCTTGCTGAGTACAAAAGAACTGTGCTTCCTACACACTTGGGCCATATCTAGTTCAACTCTGCTTAGGAACCTGACAAGAACAGTAGATCCTCTTCAGTCCAATACACTGTACATCCATGAGTATGACAATGGAGGCGCAATAGTGACTCTTATTACCAGAAAAAACTCTTGCTCGTAGGAACGGAAACTGCATGTGATTCAACTCCATTTAGGACTGGGAAACAAACGCTAGCTTGCCTTACAAGAAACACACTCTGCTTTTGAGAAAAGAGCACTCTTCTACTCTACTGTGTTTCCTATGGGGTCCAAACAGTGAGCTTGCTCAGAACAAAAGAACTGTGTTTCCTACACACACGGGCCATATCTAGTTCAATTCTGCTTAGGAAACTGACAAGAACAGTAGCTCCTCTTCAGTCCAATACACTGTACTTCCTGGGAACAGACGCGAGTGCTATTTGCATTGTGTATGGCAATGGGAGCACAATAGTGACTTTCCTTACCAGAAAACAACTCTTGCTCGTAGGAACGGAAACTGCATGTGATTCAACTCCATTTAGGACTGGGAAACAAACGCTAGCTCGCCTTACAAGAAACACACTCTGCTTTTGAGAAAAGAGCACTCTTCTACTCTACTGTGTTTCCTATAGGGCCAGAACAGTGAGCTTGCTCAGAACAAAAGAACTATGCTTCCTATACACACGGGCCATATCTAGTTCAATTCTGCTTAGGAAACTGACAAGAACAGTAGATCCTCTTCAGTCCAATACACTGTACATGCTGGGTACAGACGCCAGTGCTATTTGCACTGTGTATGGCAATGGGTGCGAAATAGTGACTCTTCTTACCAGAAAACAACTCTTACTCGTATGACCAGAAACTGCATGTGATTCAACTCCATTTAGGACTGGGAAACAAACGCTAGCTCGCCTTACAAGAAACACACTCTGCTTTTGAGAAAAGAGCACTCTTCTACTCTACTGTGTTTCCTTTGGGGTCCAAACAGTGAGCTTGCTCAGAACAAAAGAACTGTGCTTCCTACACACACGGGCCATATCTAGTTCAGTTCTGCTCAGGAACCTGACAAGAACAGTAGATCCTCTTCAGTCCAATACACTGTACTTGCTGGGAACAGACACCAGTGCTATTTGCCCTGTGTGTGACAATGGGAGCGCAATAGTGACTCTTCCTACCAGAAAACAACTCTTGCTCGTAGGACCAGAAACTGCATGTGATTCAACTCCATTTAAGACTGGGAAACAAACGATAGCTCGCTGTACAAGAAACACACTCTGCTTTTGTGAAAAGAGCACTCTTCTACTCTACTGTGTTTCCTATGGGGTCCAAACACTGAGCTTGCTCAGAAGAAAAGAACTGGGCTTCCTACACACACGGGCCATATGTAGTTCAATTCTGCTTAGGAAACTGACAAGAACAGTAGCTCCTCTTCAGTCCAATACACTGTACTTGCTGGGAATAGACGAGAGTGCTATTTGCACTGTGTATGGCAATGGGAGTGCAAGAGTGACTTTCCTTACCAGAAAACAACTCTTGCTCGTAGGAACGGAAACTGCATGTGATTCAACTTTATTTAGGACTGCGAAACAAACGCTAGCTCGCCTTACAAAAAACACTCTCTGCTTTTGAGGAAAGAGCACTCTTCTACTCTACTGTGTTTCCTATAGGCTCAGAACAGTGAGCTTGCTGAGTACAAAAGAACTGTGCTTCCTACACACATGGGCCATATCTCGTTCAACTCTGCTTAGGAAACTGACAAGAACAGTAGCTCCTCTTCAGTCCAATACACTCTACTTCCTGGGAACAGACGCGAGGGCTATTTGCACTGTGTATGGCAAAGGGAGCACAATAGTGACTCTTCAAAACCAGAAAAGAACTCTTGCTCGTAAGACCAGAAACTGCATGTGATTCAACTCCATTTAGGACTGGGAAACAAACGATAGCTCGCCTTACAAGAAACACACTCTGCTTTTGAGAAAAGAGCACTCTTCTACTCTACTGTGTTTCCTATGGGGTCCGAACAGTGAGCTTGCTCAGAACAAAAGCACTGTGCTTCCTACACACACGGGCCATATCTAGTTCAACTCTGCTTAGGAAAGTGAAAAGAACAGTAGATCCTCTTCAGTCCAATACCCTGTACATGCTGGGTACAGACGCCAGTGCTATTTGCACTGTGTATGGCAATGGGAGCGCAATAGTGACTCTTCTTACCAGAAAACAACTCTTGCTCGTAGGAACAGAAACTGCATGTGATTCAACTCCATTTAGGACTGGGAAACAAACGCTAGCTCACCTTACATGAAACACACTCTGCTTTTGAGAAAAGAACACTCTTCTACTCTACTGTGTTTCCTATGGGGTCCAAACAGTGAGCTTGCTCAGAACAAAAGAACTGTGCTTCCTACACACACCGGCCATATCTAGTTCAATTCTGCTTAGGAAACTGACAAGAACAGTAGCTCCTCTTCAGTCCAATACACTGTACTTGATGGGAACAGACGCTAGTGCTATTTGCACTGTGTATGGCAATGGGAGCGCAATAGTGACTTTCCTTAGCAGAAAACAACTCTTGCTCATAGGAACGGAAAGTGCATGTGATTCAACTCCATTTAGGACTGGGAAACAAACGCTAGCTCGCCTTACAAGAAACACACTCTGCTTTTGAGGAAAGAACACTCTTCTACTCTACTGTGTTTCCTATAGGGCCAGAACAGTGAGCTTGCTGAGTACAAAAGAACTGTGCTTCCTACACACTTGGGCCATATCTAGTTCAACTCTGCTTAGGAACCTGACAAGAACAGTAGATCCTCTTCAGTCCAATACACTGTACATCCATGAGTATGAAAATGGGAGCGCAATAGTGACTCTTATTACCAGAAAACAACTCTTGCTCGTAGGACCAGAAACTGCATGTGATTCAACTCCATTTAGGACTGGGAAACAAACGCTAGCTCACCTTACATGAAACACACTCTGCTTTTGAGAAAAGAACACTCTTCTACTCTACTGTGTTTCCTATGGGGTCCAAACAGTGAGCTTGCTCAGAACAAAAGAACTGTGCTTCCTACACACACCGGCCATATCTAGTTCAATTCTGCTTAGGAAACTGACAAGAACAGTAGCTCCTCTTCAGTCCAATACACTGTACTTGATGGGAACAGACGCTAGTGCTATTTGCACTGTGTATGGCAATGGGAGCGCAATAGTGACTTTCCTTAGCAGAAAACAACTCTTGCTCATAGGAACGGAAACTGCATGTGATTCAACTCCATTTAGGACTGGGAAACAAACGCTAGCTCACCTTACAAGAAACACACTCTGCTTTTGAGGAAAGAGCACTCTTCTACTCTACTGTGTTTCCTATAGGGCCAGAACAGTGAGCTTGCTGAGTACAAAAGAACTGTGCTTCCTACACACTTGGGCCATATCTAGTTCAACTCTGCTTAGGAACCTGACAAGAACAGTAGATCCTCTTCAGTCCAATACACTGTACATCCATGAGTATGACAATGGAGGCGCAATAGTGACTCTTATTACCAGAAAAAACTCTTGCTCGTAGGAACGGAAACTGCATGTGATTCAACTCCATTTAGGACTGGGAAACAAACGCTAGCTCGCCTTACAAGAAACACACTCTGCTTTTGAGAAAAGAGCACTCTTCTACTCTACTGTGTTTCCTATGGGGTCCAAACAGTGAGCTTGCTCAGAACAAAAGAACTGTGTTTCCTACACACACGGGCCATATCTAGTTCAATTCTGCTTAGGAAACTGACAAGAACAGTAGCTCCTCTTCAGTCCAATACACTGTACTTCCTGGGAACAGAGGCGAGTGCTATTTGCATTGTGTATGGCAATGGGAGCACAATAGTGACTTTCCTTACCAGAAAACAACTCTTGCTCGTAGGAACGGAAACTGCATGTGATTCAACTCCATTTAGGACTGGGAAACAAACGCTAGCTCGCCTTACAAGAAACACACTCTGCTTTTGAGAAAAGAGCACTCTTCTACTCTACTGTGTTTCCTATAGGGCCAGAACAGTGAGCTTGCTCAGAACAAAAGAACTATGCTTCCTATACACACGGGCCATATCTAGTTCAATTCTGCTTAGGAAACTGACAAGAACAGTAGATCCTCTTCAGTCCAATACACTGTACATGCTGGGTACAGACGCCAGTGCTATTTGCACTGTGTATGGCAATGGGAGCGAAATAGTGACTCTTCTTACCAGCAAACAACTCTTACTCGTATGACCAGAAACTGCATGTGATTCAACTCCATTTAGGACTGGGAAACAAACGCTAGCTCGCCTTACAAGAAACACACTCTGCTTTTGAGAAAAGAGCACTCTTCTACTCTACTGTGTTTCCTTTGGGGTCCAAACAGTGAGCTTGCTCAGAACAAAAGAACTGTGCTTCCTACACACACGGGCCATATCTAGTTCAGTTCTGCTCAGGAACCTGACAAGAACAGTAGATCCTCTTCAGTCCAATACACTGTACTTGCTGGGAACAGACGCCAGTGCTATTTGCCCTGTGTGTGACAATGGGAGCGCAATAGTGACTCTTCCTACCAGAAAACAACTCTTGCTCGTAGGACCAGAAACTGCATGTGATTCAACTCCATTTAAGACTGGGAAACAAACGATAGCTCGCCGTACAAGAAACACACTCTGCTTTTGTGAAAAGAGCACTCTTCTACTCTACTGTGTTTCCTATGGGGTCCAAACACTGAGCTTGCTCAGAAGAAAAGAACTGGGCTTCCTACACACACGGGCCATATGTAGTTCAATTCTGCTTAGGAAACTGACAAGAACAGTAGCTCCTCTTCAGTCCAATACACTGTACTTGCTGGGAATAGACGAGAGTGCTATTTGCACTGTGTATGGCAATGGGAGTGCAAGAGTGACTTTCCTTACCAGAAAACAACTCTTGCTCGTAGGAACGGAAACTGCATGTGATTCAACTTTATTTAGGACTGCGAAACAAACGCTAGCTCGCCTTACAAAAAACACTCTCTGCTTTTGAGGAAAGAGCACTCTTCTACTCTACTGTGTTTCCTATAGGGTCAGAACAGTGAGCTTGCTGAGTACAAAAGAACTGTGCTTCCTACACACATGGGCCATATCTCGTTCAACTCTGCTTAGGAAACTGACAAGAACAGTAGCTCCTCTTCAGTCCAATACACTCTACTTCCTGGGAACAGACGCGAGGGCTATTTGCACTGTGTATGGCAAAGGAGCACAATAGTGACTCTTCAAAACCAGAAAAGAACTCTTGCTCGTAAGACCAGAAACTGCATGTGTATTTCAACTCCATTTACGACTGGGAAACAAACGCTAGCTCGCCTTACATGAAACACACTCTGCTTTTGAGAAAAGAACACTCTTCTACTCTACTGTGTTTCCTATGGGGTCCAAACAGTGAGCTTGCTCAGAACAAAAGAACTGTGCTTCCTACACACACCGGCCATATCTAGTTCAATTCTGCTTAGGAAACTGACAAGAACAGTAGCTCCTCTTCAATCCAATACACTGTACTTGATGGGAACAGACGCTAGTGCTATTTGCACTGTGTATGGCAATGGGAGCGCAATAGTGACTTTCCTTAGTAGAAAACAACTCTTGCTCATAGGAACGGAAACTGCATGTGATTCAACTCCATTTAGGACTGGGAAACAAACGCTAGCTCGCCTTACAAGAAACACACTCTGCTTTTGAGGAAAGAGCACTCTTCTACTCTACTGTGTTTCCTATAGGGCCAGAACAGTGAGCTTGCTGAGTACAAAAGAACTGTGCTTCCTATACACTTGGGCCATATCTAGTTCAACTCTGCTTAGGAACCTGACAAGAACAGTAGATCCTCTTCAGTCCAATACACTGTACATCCATGAGTATGACAATGGGAGCGCAATAGTGACTCTTATTACCAGAAAACAACTCTTGCTCGTAGGACCTGAAACTGCATGTGATTCAACTCCATTTAGGACTGGGAAACAAACGCTAGCTCACCTTACATGAAACACACTCTGCTTTTGAGAAAAGAACACTCTTCTACTCTACTGTGTTTCCTATGGGGTCCAAACAGTGAGCTTGCTCAGAACAAAAGAACTGTGCTTCCTACACACACCGGCCATATCTAGTTCAATTCTGCTTAGGAAACTGACAAGAACAGTAGCTCCTCTTCAGTCCAATACACTGTACTTGATGGGAACAGACGCTAGTGCTATTTGCACTGTGTATGGCAATGGGAGCGCAATAGTGACTTTCCTTAGCAGAAAACAACTCTTGCTCATAGGAACGGAAACGGCATGTGATTCAACTCCATTTAGGACTGGGAAACAAACGCTAGCTCACCTTACAAGAAACACACTCTGCTTTTGAGGAAAGAGCACTCTTCTACTCTACTGTGTTTCCTATAGGGCCAGAACAGTGAGCTTGCTGAGTACAAAAGAACTGTGCTTCCTACACCCTTGGGCCATATCTAGTTCAACTCTGCTTAGGAACCTGACAAGAACAGTAGATCCTCCTCAGTCCAATACACTGTACATCCATGAGTATGACAATGGGAGCGCAATAGTGACTCTTATTACCAGAAAAAACTCTTGCTCGTAGGAACGGAAACTGCATGTGATTCAACTCCATTTAGGACTGGGAAACAAACACTAGCTCGCCTTACAAGAAACACACTCTGCTTTTGAGAAAAGAGCACTCTTCTACTCTACTGTGTTTCCTATGGGGTCCAAACAGTGAGCTTGCTCAGAACAAAAGAACTGTGTTTCCTACACACACGGGCCATATCTAGTTCAATTCTGCTTAGGAAACTGACAAGAACAGTAGATCCTCTTCAGTCCAATACACTGTACTTCCTGGGAACAGCCTCGAGTGCTATTTGCATTGTGTATGGCAATGGGAGCACAATAGTGACTTTCCTTACCAGAAAACAACTCTTGCTCGTAGGAACGGAAACTGCATGTGATTCAACTCCATTTAGGACTGGGAAACAAACGCTAGCTCGCCTTACAAGAAACACACTCTGCTTTTGAGAAAAGAACACTCTTCTACTCTACTGTGTTTCCTATAGGGCCAGAACAGTGAGCTTGCTCAGAACAAAAGAACTGTGCTTCCTACACACACGGGCCATATCTAGTTCAATTCTGCTTAGGAAACTGACAAGAACAGTAGATCCTCTTCAGTCCAATACAGTGTACATGCTGGGTACAGACGCCAGTGCTATTTGCACTGTGTATGGCAATGGGAGCGAAATAGTGACTCTTCTTACCAGAAAACAACTCTTGCTCGTATGACCAGAAACTGCATGTGATTCAACTCCATTTAGGACTGGGAAACAAACGCTAGCTCGCCTTACAAGAAACACACTCTGCTTTTGAGAAAAGAGCACTCTTCTACTCTACTGTGTTTTCTTTGGGGTCCAAACAGTGAGCTTGCTCAGAACAAAAGAACTGTGCTTCCTACACACACGGGCCATATCTAGTTCAGTTCTGCTCAGGAAACTGACAAGAACAGTAGATCCTCTTCAGTCCAATACACTGTACTTGCTGGGAACAGACGCGAGTGCTATTTGCACTGTGTATGGCAATGGGAGCGCAAGAGTGACTTTCCTTACCAGAAAACAACTCTTGATCCTAGGAACGGAAAATGCATGTGATTCAACTCCATTTAGGACTGCGAAACAAACGCTAGCTCGCCTTACAAGAAACACACTCTGCTTTTGAGAAAAGAGCACTCTTCTACTCTACTGTGTTTCCTATGGGGTTCGAAATGTGAGCATTCTCAGAACAAAAGAACTGTGCTTCCTACAAACACGGGCCATATCTTGTTCAATTCTGCTTAGGAAACTGACAAGAACAGTAGAACCTCTTCATTCCAATAGACTGTACATGCTGGGAACAGACGCCAGTGCTATTTGCCCTGTGTGTGACAATGGGAGCGCAATAGTGACTCTTCTTACCAGAAAACAACTCTTGCTCGTAGGACCAGAAACTGCATGTGATTCAACTCCATTTAAGACTGGGAAACAAACGATAGCTCGCCTTACAAGAAACACACTCTGCTTTTGTGAAAAGAGCACTCTTCTACTCTACTGTGTTTCCTATGGTGTCCAAATAGTGAGCTTGCTCAGAAGAAAAGAACTGGGCTTCCTACACACACGGGCCATATGTAGTTCAATTCTGCTTAGGAAACTGACAAGAACAGTAGCTCCTCTTCAGTCCAATACACTGTACTTGCTGGGAATAGACGCGAGTGCTATTTGCACTGTGTATGGCAATGGGAGTGCAAGAGTGACTTTCCTTACCAGAAAACAACTCTTGCTCGTAGGAATGGAAACTGCATGTGATTCAACATTATTTAGGACTGCGAAAGAAACGCTAGCTCGCTTTACAAAAAACACTCTCTGCTTTTGAGGAAAGAGCACTCTTCTACTCTACTGTGTTTCCTATATGGCCAGAACAGTGAGCTTGCTGAGTACAAAAGAACTGTGCTTCCTACACAAATGGGCCATATCTCGTTCAACTCTGCTTAGGAAACTGACAAGAACAGTAGCTCCTCTTTAGTCCAATACACTGTACTTGCTGGGAACAGACGCGAGTGCTATTTGCACTGTGTATGGCAATGGGAGCACAATAGTGACTTTCTTTACCAGAAAACAACTCTTGCTCGTAGGAACGGAAACTGCATGTGATTCAACTCCATTTAGGACTGGGAAACAAACGCTAGCTCGCCTTACAATAAACACACTCTGCTTTTGAGGAAAGAGCACTCTTCTACTCTACTGTGTTTCCTATATGGCCAGAACAGTGAGCTTGCTGAGTACAAAAGAATTGTGCTTCCTACACACATGGGCCATATCTAGTTCAACTCTGCGTAGGAACCTGACAAGAACAGTAGATCCTCTTCAGTCCAATACACTGTACATGCAGGGAACAGAGGCCAGTGCTATTTGCCCTGAGTATGACAATGGGAGCGCAATAGTGACTCCTATTACCAGAAAAAACTCTTGATCGTAGGACCAGAAACTGCATGTGATTCAACTCCATTTAGGACTGGGAAACAAACGCTAGCTCGCCTTACAAGAAACACACTCTGCTTTTGAGAAAAGAGCACTCTTCTACTCTACTGTGTTTCCTATGGGGTCCGAATAGTGAGCTTGCTCAGAACAAAGAACTGTGCTTCCTACACACACGGGCCATATCTAGTTCAACTCTGCTTAGGAAAGTGAAAAGAACAGTAGATCCTCTTCAGTCCAATACGCTGTACATGCTGGGTACAGACGCCAGTGCTATTTGCACTGTGTATGGCAATGGGAGCGCAATAGTGACTCTTCTTACCAGAAAACAACTCTTGCTCGTAGGACCAGAAACTGCATGTGATTCATCTCCATTTAGGACTGGGAAACAAACGCTAGCTCGCCTTACAAGAAACACAATCTGCTTTTGAGTAAAGAGCACTCTTCTACTCTACTGTGTTTCCTATGGGGTCCAAACAGGGAGCTTGCTCAGAACAAAAGAACTGTGCTTCCTACACACAGGCCATATCTAGTTCAATTCTGCTTAGGAAACTGACAAGAACAGTAGCTCCTCTTCAGTCCAATACACTGTACTTGCTGGGAACAGACGCGAGGGATTTTTGCACTGTGTATGGCAAAGGGAGCACAATAGTGACTCTTCAAAACCAGAAAAGAACTCTTGCTCGTAAGACCAGAAACTGCATGTGTATTTCAACTCCATTTAGGACTGGGAAACAAACACTAGCTCGCCTTACAAGAAACACACTCTGCTTTTGAGAAAAATGCACTCTTCTACTCTACTGTGTTTCCTATGGGGTTCGAAATGTGAGCTTGCTCAGAACAAAAGAACTGTGCTTTCTACACACACGGGCCATATCTTGTTCAATTCTGCCTAGGAAACTGACAAGAACAGTAGAACCTCTTCAGTGCAATAGACTGTACATGCTGAGAACAGACGCCAGTGCTATTTGCCCTGTGTGTGACAATGGGAGTGCAATAGTGACTCTTCTTACCAGAAAACAACTCTTGCTCGTAGGAACAGAAACTGCATGTGATTCAACTCCATTTAGGACTGGGAAACAAACGCTAGCTCGCCTTACAAGAAACACACTCTGCGTTTGAGAAAAGAGCACTCTTCTACTCTACTGTGTTTCCTATGGGGTTCGAAATGTGAGCATTCTCAGAACAAAAGAACTGTGCTTCCTACACAGACGGGCCATATCTAGTTCAACTCTGCTTAGGAAATTGAAAAGAACAGTAGATCCTCTTCAGTCCAATACGCTGTACATGCTGGGTACAGACGCCAGTGCTATTTGCACTGTGTATGGCAATGGGAGCGCAATAGTGACTCTTCTTACCAGAAAACAACTCTTGCTCGTAGGACCAGAAACTGCATGTGATTCAACTCCATTTAGGACTGGGAAACAAACGCTAGCTCGCCTTACAAGAAACACACTCTGCTTTTGAGAAAAATGCACTCTTCTAATCTACTGTGTTTCCTATGGAGTTCCAAATGTGAGCTAGCTCAGAACAAAAGAACTGTGCTTCCTACACACACGGGCCATATCTTGTTCAATTCTGCTTAGGAAACTGACAAGAACAGTAGAACCTCTTCAGTCCAATAGACTGTACATGCTGGGAACAGACGCCAGTGCTATTTGCCCTGTGTGTGACAATGGGAGCGCAATAGTGACTCTTCTTACCAGAAAACAACTCTTGCTCGTAGGACCAGAAACTGCATGTGATTCAACTCCATTTAGGACTGGGAAACAAACGATAGCTCGCCTTACAAGAAACACAGTCTGCTTTTGTGAAAAGAGCAGTCTTCTACTCTACTGTGTTTCCTATGGGGTCCGAACAGTGAGCTTGCTCAGAACAAAAGTACTGTGCTTCCTACACACACGGGCCATATCTAGTTCAACTCTGCTTAGGAAAGTGAAAAGAACAGTAGATCCTCTTCAGTCCAATACCCTGTACATGCTGGGTACAGACGCCAGTGCTATTTGCACTGTGTATGGCAATGGGAGCGCAATAGTGACTCTTCTTACCAGAAAACAACTCTTGCTCGTAGGACCAGAAACTGCATGTGATTCAACTCCATTTAGGACTGGGAAACAAACGCTAGCTCACCTTACATGAAACACACTCTGCTTTTGAGAAAAGAACACTCTTCTTCTCTACTGTGTTTCCTATGGGGTCCAAACAGTGAGCTTGCTCAGAACAAAAGAACTGTGCTTCCTACACACACCGGCCATATCTAGTTCAATTCTGCTTGGGAAACTGACAAGAGCAGTAGCTCCTCTTCAGTCCAATACACTGTACTTCCTGGGAACAGACGCGAGTGCTATTTGCACTGTGTATGGCAATGGGAGCACAATAGTGACTTTCCTTACCAGAAAACAACTCTTGCTCGTAGGAACGGAAACTGCATGTGATTCAACTCCATTTAGGACTGGGAAACAAACGCTAGCTCGCCTTACAAGAAACACACTCTGCTTTTGAGAAAAGAGCACTCTTCTACTCTACTGTGTTTCCTATGGGGTCCAAACAGTGAGCTTGCTCAGAACAAAAAAACTGTGTTTCCTACACACACGGGCCATATCTAGTTCAATTCTGCTTAGGAAACTGACAAGAGCAGTAGCTCCTCTTCAGTCCAATACACTGTACTTCCTGGGAACAGACGCGAGTGCTATTTGCACTGTGTATGGCAATGGGAGCACAATAGTGACTTTCCTTACCAGAAAACAACTCTTGCTCGTAGGAACGGAAACTGCATGTGATTCAACTCCATTTAGGACTGGGAAACAAACGCTAGCTCGCCTTACAAGAAACACACTCTGCTTTTGAGAAAAGAGCACTCTTCTACTCTACTGTGTTTCCTATAGGGCCAGAACAGTGAGCTTGCTCAGAACAAAAGAACTGTGCTTCCTACACACACGGGCCATATCTAGTTCAATTCTGCTTAGGAAACTGACAAGAACAGTAGATCCTATTCAGTCCAATACACTGTACATGCTGGGTACAGACGCGAGTGCTATTTGCACTGTGTATGGCAATGGGAGCGAAATAGTGACTCTTCTTACCAGAAAACAACTCTTGCTCGTATGACCAGAAACTGCATGTGATTCAACTCCATTTAGGACTGGGAAACAAACGCTAGCTCGCCTTACAAGAAACACACTCTGCTTTTGAGAAAAGAGCACTCTTCTACTCTACTGTGTTTCCTTTGGGGTCCAAACAGTGAGCTTGCTCAGAACAAAAGAACTGTGCTTCCTACACACACGGGCCATATCTAGTTCAGTTCTGCTTAGGAAACTGACAAGAACAGTAGATCCTCTTCAGTCCAATACACTGTACTTGCTGGGAACAGACGCGAGTGCTATTTGCACTGTGTATGGCAATGGGAGCACAAGAGTGACTTTCCTTACCAGAAAACAACTCTTGATCCTAGGAACGGAAACTGCATGTGATTCAACTCCATTTAGGACTGCGAAACAAACGCTAGCTCGCCTTACAAGAAACACACTCTGCTTTTGAGAAAAGAGCACTCTTCTACTCTACTGTGTTTCCTATGGGGTTCGAAATGTGAGCATTCTCAGAACAAAAGAACTGTGCTTCCTACAAACACGGGCCATATCTTGTTCAATTCTGCTTAGGAAACTGACAAGAACAGTAGAACCTCTTCATTCCAATAGACTGTACATGCTGGGAACAGACGCCAGTGCTATTTGCCCTGTGTGTGACAATGGGAGCGCAATAGTGACTCTTCTTACCAGAAAACAACTCTTGCTCGTAGGACCAGAAACTGCATGTGATTCAACTCCATTTAAGACTGGGAAACAAACGATAGCTGGCCTTACAAGAAACACACTCTGCTTTTGTGAAAAGAGCACTCTTCTACTCTACTGTGTTTCCTATGGGGTTCAAACAGTGAGCTTGCTCAGAAGAAAAGAACTGGGCTTCCTACACACACGGGCCATATGTAGTTCAATTCTGCTTAGGAAACTGACAAGAACAGTAGCTCCTCTTCAGTCCAATACACTGTACTTGCTGGGAATAGACGCGAGTGCTATTTGCACTGTGTATGGCAATGGGAGTGCAAGAGTGACTTTCCTTACCAGAAAACAACTCTTGCTCGTAGGAACGGAAACTGCATGTGATTCAACTCCATTTAGGACTGGGAAACAAACGCTAGCTCGCCTTACAATAAACACACTCTGCTTTTTAGGAAAGAGCACTCTTCTACTCTACTGTGTTTCCTATAGGGCCAGAACAGTGAGCTTGCTGAGTACAAAAGAACTGTGCTTCCTACACAATTGGGCCATATCTAGTTCAACTCTGCTTAGGAACCTGACAAGAACAGTAGATCCTCTTCAGTCCAATACACTGTACATCCATGAGTATGACAATGGGAGCGCAATAGTGACTCTTATTACCAGAAAAAACTCTTGCTCGTAGGAACGGAAACGGCATGTGATTCAACTCCATTTAGGACTGGGAAACAAACGCTAGCTCGCCTTACAAGAAACACACTCTGCTTTTGAGAAAAGAGCACTCTTCTACGCTACTGTGTTTCCTATGGGGTCCAAACAGTGAGCTTGCTCAGAACAAAAGAACTGTGTTTCCTACACACACGGGCCATATCTAGTTCAATTCTGCTTAGGAAACTGACAAGAACAGTAGCTCCTCTTCAGTCCAATACACTGTACTTCCTGGGAACAGACGCGAGTGCTATTTGCACTGTGTATGGCAATGGGAGCACAATAGTGACTTTCCTTACCAGAAAACAACTCTTGCTCGTAGGAACAGAAACTGCATGTGATTCAACTCCATTTAGGACTGGGAAACAAACGCTAGCTCGCCTTACAAGAAACACACTCTGCTTTTGAGAAAAGAGCACTCTTCTACTCTACTGTGTTTCCTATAGGGCCAGAACAGTGAGCTTGCTCAGAACAAAAGAACTGTGCTTCCTACACACACGGGCCATATCTAGTTCAATTCTGCTTAGGAAACTGACAAGAACAGTAGATCCTATTCAGTCCAATACACTGTACATGCTGGGTACAGACGCCAGTGCTATTTGCACTGTGTATGGCAATGGGAGCGAAATAGTGACTCTTCTTACGAGAAAACAACTCTTGCTCGTATGACCAGAAACTGCATGTGATTCAACTCCATTTAGGACTGGGAAACAAACGCTAGCTCGCCTTACAAGAAACACACTCTGCTTTTGAGAAAAGAGCACTCTTCTACTCTACTGTGTTTCCTTTGGGGTCCAAACAGTGAGCTTGCTCAGAACAAAAGAACTGTGCTTCCTACACACACGGGCCATATCTAGTTCAGTTCTGCTTAGGAAACTGACAAGAACAGTAGATCCTCTTCAGTCCAATACACTGTACTTGCTGGGAACAGACGCGAGTGCTATTTGCACTGTGTATGGCAATGGGAGCGCAAGAGTGACTTTCCTTACCAGAAAACAACTCTTGATCCTAGGAACGGAAACTGCATGTGATTCAACTCCATTTAGGACTGCGAAACAAACGCTAGCTCGCCTTACAAGAAACACACTCTGCTTTTGAGAAAAGAGCACTCTTCTACTCTACTGTGTTTCCTATGGGGTTCGAAATGTGAGCATTCTCAGAACAAAAGAACTGTGCTTCCTACAAACACGGGCCATATCTTGTTCAATTCTGCTTAGGAAACTGACAAGAACAGTAGAACCTCTTCATTCCAATAGACTGTACATGCTGGGAACAGACGCCAGTGCTATTTGCCCTGTGTGTGACAATGGGAGCGCAATAGTGACTCTTCTTACCAGAAAACAACTCTTGCTCGTAGGACCAGAAACTGCATGTGATTCAACTCCATTTAAGACTGGGAAACAAACGATAGCTCGCCTTACAAGAAACACACTCTGCTTTTGTGAAAAGAGCACTCTTCTACTCTACTGTGTTTCCTATGGGGTCCAAACAGTGAGCTTGCTCAGAAGAAAAGAACTGGGCTTCCTACACACACGGGCCATATGTAGTTCAATTCTGCTTAGGAAACTGACAAGAACAGTAGCTCCTCTTCAGTCCAATACACTGTACTTGCTGGGAATAGACGCGAGTGCTATTTGCACTGTGTATGGCAATGGGAGTGCAAGAGTGACTTTCCTTACCAGAAAACAACTCTTGCTCGTAGGAATGGAAACTGCATGTGATTCAACTTTATTTAGGACTGCGAAACAAACGGTAGCTCGCCTTACAAAAAACACTCTCTGCTTTTGAGGAAAGAGCACTCTTCTACTCTACTGTGTTTCCTATAGGGCCAGAACAGTGAGCTTGCTGAGTACAAAAGAACTGTGCTTCCTACACACATGGGCCATATCTCGTTCAACTCTGCTTAGGAAACTGACAAGAACAGTAGCTCCTCTTCAGTCCAATACACTGTACTTGCTGGGAACAGACGCGAGTGCTATTTGCACTGTGTATGACAATGGGAGCACAATAGTGACTTTCCTTACCAGAAAACAACTCTTGCTCGTAGGAACCGAAACTGCATGTGATTCAACTCCATTTAGGACTGGGAAACAAACGCTAGCTCGCCTTACAATAAACACACTCTGCTTTTGAGGAAAGAGCACTCTTCTACTCTACTGTGTTTCCTATATGGCCAGAACAGTGAGCTTGCTGAGTACAAAAGAACTGTGCTTCCTACACACATGGGCCATATCTAGTTCAACTCTGCGTAGGAACCTGACAAGAACAGTAGATCCTCTTCAGTCCAATACACTGTACATGCAGGGAACAGAGGCCAGTGCTATTTGCCCTGAGTATGACAATGGGAGCGCAATAGTGACTCCTATTACCAGAAAAATCTCTTGATCTTAGGACCAGAAACTGCATGTGATTCAACTCCATTTAGGACTGGGAAACAAATGCTAGCTCGCCTTACAAGAAACACACTCTGCTTTTGAGAAAAGAGCACTCTTCTACTCTACTGTGTTTCCTAAGGGGTCCGAACAGTGAGCTTGCTCAGAACAAAAGAACTGTGCTTCCTACACACACGGGCCATATCTAGTTCAACTCTGCTTAGGAAAGTGAAAAGAACAGTAGATCCTCTTCAGTCCAATACCCTGTACATGCTGGGTACAGACGCCAGTGCTATTTGCACTGTGTATGGCAATGGGAGCGCAATGGTGACTCTTCTTACAAGAAAACATCTCTTGCTCGTAGGACCAGAAACTGCATGTGATTCATCTCCATTTAGGACTGGGAAACAAACGCTAGCTCGCCTTACAAGAAACACAATCTGCTTTTGAGAAAAGAGCACTCTACTACTCTACTGTGTTTCCTGTGGTGTCCAAACAGTGAGCTTGCTCAGAACAAAAGAACTGTGCTTCCTACACACAGGCCATATCTAGTTCAATTCTGCTTAGGAAACTGACAAGAATAGTAGCTCCTCTTCAGTCCAATACACTGTACTTGCTGGGAACAGACGCGAGGGATTTTTGCACTGTGTATGGCAAAGGGAGCACAATAGTGACTCTTCAAAACCAGAAAAGAACTCTTGCTCGTAAGACCAGAAACTGCATGTGTATTTCAACTCCATTTAGGACTGGGAAACAAACGCTAGCTCGCCTTACAAGAAACACACTCTGCTTTTGAGAAAAATGCACTCTTCTACTCTACTGTGTTTCCTATGGGGTTCGAAATGTGAGCTTGCTCAGAACAAAAGAACTGTGCTTTCTACACACACGGGCCATATCTTGTTCAATTCTGCTTAGGAAACTGACAAGAACAGTAGAACCTCTTCAGTCCAATAGACTGTACATGCTGAGAACAGACGCCAGTGCTATTTGCCCTGTGTGTGACAATGGGAGCGCAATAGTGACTCTTCTTTCCAGAAAACATCTCTTGCTCTTAGGACCAGAAACTGCATGTGATTCAACTCCATTTCGGACTGGGAAACAAACGCTAGCTCGCCTTACAAGAAACACACTCTGCTTTTGAGAAAAGAGCACTCTTCTACTCTACTGTGTTTCCTATGGGGTTCGAAATGTGAGCATTCTCAGAACAAAAGAACTGTGCTTCCTACACAGACAGGCCATATCTAGTTCAACTCTGCTTAGGAAAGTGAAAAGAACAGTAGATCCTCTTCAGTCCAATACGCTGTACATTCTGGGTACAGACGCCAGTGCTATTTGCACTGTGTATGGCAATGGGAGCGCAATAGTCACTCTTCTTACCAGAAAACAACTCTTGCTCGTAGGACCAGAAACTGCATGTGATTCAACTCCATTTAGGACTGGGAAACAAACGCTAGCTCGCCTTACAAGAAATTCACTCTGCTTTTGAGAAAAATGCACTCTTCTAATCTACTGTGTTTCCTATGGAGTTCCAAATGTGAGCTAGCTCAGAACAAAAGAACTGTGCTTCCTACACACACGGGCCATATCTTGTTCAATTCTGCTTAGGAAACTGACAAGAACAGTAGAACTTCTTCAGTCCAATAGACTGCACATGCTGGGAACAGACGCCAGTGCTATTTGCCCTGTGTGTGCCAATGGGAGCGCAATACTGACTCTTCTTACCAGAAAACAACTCTTGCTCCTATGACCAGAAACTGCATGTGATTCAACTCTATTTAGGACTGGGAAACAAACGCTAGCTCGCCATACAAGAAACACATTCTGCTTTTGAGAAAAGACCACTCTTCTACACTACTGTGATTCCTATGAGGTCCGAACAGTGAGATTGCTCAGAACAAAAGAACTGTGCTTCCTACACACATGGGTCATATCTAGTTCAACTCTGCTTAGGAAACTGAAAAGAACAGTAGATCCTCTTAAGTCCAATACGCTGTACATGCTGGGTACAGACGCCAGTGCTATCAGCACTGTGTATGGCAATGGGAGTGCAATAGTGACTCTTCTTACCAGAAAACAACTCTTGCTCGTAGGACCAGAAACTGCATGTGATTCAACTCCATTTAGGACTGGGAAACAAACGCTAGCTTGCCTTACAAGAAACACACCCTGCTTTTGAGAAAAGAACACTCTTCTACTCTACTGTGTTTCCTATGGGGTCCAAACAGTGAGCTTGCTCAGAACAAAAGAACTGTGCTTCCTACACACACGGGCCATAACTAGTTCAATTCTGCTTAGGAAACTGACAAGAACAGTAGCTCCTCTTCAGTCCAATACACTGTACTTGCTGGGAACAGACGCGAGTGCTATTTGCACTGTGTATGACAATGGGAGCACAATAGTGACTTTCCTTACCAGAAAACAACTCTTGCTCGTAGGAACGGAAACTGCATGTGATTCAACTCCATTTAGGACTGGGAAACAAACGCTAGCTCGCCTTACAATAAACACACTCTGCTTTTGAGGAAAGAGCACTCTTCTACTCTACTGTGTTTCCTATATGGCCAGAACAGTGAGCTTGCTGAGTACAAAAGAACTGTGCTTCCTACACACATGGGCCATATCTAGTTCAACTCTGCATAGGAACCTGACAAGAACAGTAGATCCTCTTCAGTCCAATACACTGTACATGCAGGGAACAGAGGCCAGTGCTATTTCCCCTGAGTATGACAATGGGAGCGCAATAGTGACTCCTATTACCAAAAAAAACTCTTGCTTGTAGGACCAGAAACTGCATGTGATTCCACTCCATTTAGGACTGGGAAACAAATGCTAGCTCGCCTTACAAAAACAAACTCTGCTTTAGAGAAAAGAGCACTCTTCTACTCTACTGTGTTTCCTATGGGGTCCAAACAGTGAGCTTGCTCAGAACAAAATAAGTGTGCTTTCTACACACACGGACCATATCTAGTTCAACTCTACTTAGGAAACTGACAAGAACAGTAGCTTCTATTCAGTCCAATACACTGTACTTGCTGGGAATATACGCGAGTGCTATTTGCTTTGTGTTGGGCAATGGGAGCGCAATAGTGACTTTCCTTACCAGAAAACAACTCTTGCTCGTAGGACCAGAAACTGCATGTGATTCAACTCCATTTAGGAGTAGGAAACAAACGCTAGCTCGCCTTACAAAAACACACTCTGCTTTTGAGAAAAGAGCACTCTTCTACTCTACTGTGTTTCCTATAGGGCCAGATAAGTGAGCTTGCTCAGAACAAAAGAACTGTGCTTCCTACACACATGGCCGTATCTAGTTCAATTCTGCTTACGCCTTACAAGAAACACACTCTGCTTTTGAGAAAAGAGCACTCTTCTATTCTACTGTGTTTCCTATAGGAACAGAAAGTGAGCTTGCTCAGAACAAAAGAACTGTGCTTCCTATACACATGGGCCATATCTAGTTCAACACTGCTCAGGAAACTGACAAGAACAGTATCTCCTCTTCAGTCCAATACACTGTACTTGATTGGAAAAGACGCAAGTGCTATTTGCACTGTGTATGGCAATGGGAGCACAAGAGTGACTCTTCTTACCAAAAAACAACTCTACTCTTAGGACCAGAAACTGCATGTGATTCAACTTCATTTATGATTGGGAAACAAAAGCTAGCTCGCCTTACAAGAAACACACTCTGCTTTTGAGAAAAGAGCACGCTTCTACTCTACTGTGTTTCCTATGGGGTCCGAACAGTTAGCTTACTCAGAACAAATGAACGGTGCTTCCTACACACACGGGCCATATCTAGTTCAAGTCTGCTTAGGAAACTGACAAGAACAGTGGCTCCTCTTCAATCCAATACACTGTACTTGCTGAGAGCAAACGCGAGTGCTATTTTCACTGTGTATGGCAATGGGAGCGCAATAGTGACTCTTCTTACCAGAAAACAACTCTTGCTCTTAGGACCAGAAACTGCATGTGATTCAACTTCATTTACGACTGGGAAGCAAACGCTAGGTTGCCTTACACTAAACACACTCGGCTTTTGAGAAAAGAGCACTCTTCTACTCTACTGTGTTTCCTATGGGGTCCGAACAGTTAGCTTGCTCAGAACAAATGAACTGTGCTTCCTAGACACACGGGCCATATCTAGTTCAACTCTGCTTAGGAAACTGACAAGAACAGTAGCTCCACTTCAGTCCAATACACTGTACTTGCTGGGAATAGACGAGAGGAATATTTGCACTATGTATGGCAAAGGGAGCACAATAGTCACTCTTCTTACCAGAAAACAACTCTTGCTCGTAGGACCAAAAACTGCATTTGATTCAACTCCATTTAGGACTGGGAAACAAACGCTAGCTCGCGTTACAAGAAACACACTCTGCTTTTGAGAAAAGAGCACTCTTCTACTCTACTGTGTTTCCTATGGGGTCCCAACAGTGAGCTTGCTCAGAACAAAAGAACTGTGCTTCCTACACACACGGGCCATATCTAGTTCAACTCTGCTTAGGAAACTGAAAAGAACAGTAGATCCTCTTCATTCCAATACGCTGTACATGCGGGTACAGACGCCAGTGCTATTTGCACTGTGTATGGCAATGGGACCTCAATAGTGACTCTTCTTACCAGAAGACAACCCTTGCTCATAGGACCAGAAACTGCATGTGATTCAACTCCATTTAGGACTGGGAAAGAAACGCTAGCTCGCCTTACAAGAAACACACTCTGCTTTTGAGAAAAGAGCACTCTTCTACTCTACTGTGTTTCCTATGGGGTCCAAACAGTGAGCTTGCTCAGAACAAAAGAACTGTGCTTCCTACACACACGGGCCATATCTAGTTCAATTCTGCTTAGGAAACTGACAAGAATAGTAGCTCCTCTTCAGTCCAATACACTGTACTGGCTGGGAACAGACGCGAGGACTATTTGCACTGTGTATGGCAAAGCGAACGCAATAGTGACTCTTCTTACCAGAAAACAACTCTTGCTCGTAGGACCAGAAACTGCATGTGTATTTCAACTCCATTTAGGACTGGGAAACAAACGCTAGCTCGCCTTACAAGAAACACACTCTGCTTTTGAGAATAGGGCACACATCTACTCTACTGTGTTTCCTATGGGGTCCAAAGAGTGAGCTTGCTCAGAACAAAAGAACTGTGCTTCCTACACACACGGGCCATATCTTGTTCTATTCTGCTTAGGAAACTGACAAGAACAGTAGAACCTCTTCAGTCCAATAGACTGTACATGCTAGGAACAGACGCCAGTGCTATTTGCCCTGTGTGTGACAATGGGAGCGCAATAGTGACTCTTCTTACGAGAAAACAACTCTTGCTCGTATGACTAGACACTGCATGTGATTCAACTCCATTTAGGACTGGGAAACAAACGCTAGCTCTCCTTACAAGAAACACACTCTGCTTTTGAGGAAATAGCACTCTTCTACTCTACTGTGTTTCCTATAGGGCCAGAACAGTGAGCTTGCTGTACAAAAGAACTGTGCTTCCTACACACATGGGCCATATCTAGTTCAACTCTGCTTAGGAACCTGACAAGAACAATAGATCCTCTTCAGTCCAATACACTGTACATGCTGGGTACAGACGCCAGTGCAATTTGTACTGTGTATGGCAATGGGAGCGCAATAGTGACTCTTCTTACCAGAAAACAACTCTTGCTCATAGGACCAGAAACTGCATGTGATTCAACTCCATTTAGGATTGGGAAACAAACGCTAGCTCGCCTTACAAGAAACACACTCTGCTTTTGAGAAAAGAGCACTCTTCTACTCTACAGTGTTTCCTATAGGGCTAGAACAGTGAGCTTGCTCAGAACAAAAGAACTGTGCTTCCTACACACACGGCCATATCTAGTTCAATTCTGCTTAGGAAACTGACAAGAACAGTAGATCCTCTTCAGTCCAATACACTGTACATGCTGGGTACAGACGCCAGTGCTATTTGCACTGTGTATGGCAATGGGAGCACAATAGTGACTCTTCTTACTAGAAAACAACTCTTGCTCGTAGGACCAAAAACTGCATTGGATTCAACTCCATTTAGGACTGGGAAACAAACGGTAGCTCGCCTTACAAGAAACACACTCTGCTTTTGAGAAAAGAGCACTCTTCTACTCTACTGTATTTCCTATGGGGTCCGGACAGTGAACTTGCTCAGAACAAAAGAACTGTACTTTCTGCACACATGGCCATATCTATTTCAATTCTGCTTAGGAAACTGACAAGAACAGTAGATCCTCTTCAATGCAATACACTGTAAATGCTGGGAAAAGACGCCAGTGCTATTTGCCCTGTGTATGACAATGTGAGCGCAATAGTGACTCTTCTTAAAAGAAAACAACTCTTGCTCGTAGGACCAGAAACTGCATGTGACTCAACTCCATTTAGGACTTGGAAACAAACACTAGCTCGCCTTTCAAGAAACACACTCTGCATTTGAGTAAAGAGCACTCTTCTACTCTACTGTGTTTCCTATAGGGCCAGAACAGTGAGCTTGCTCAGAACAAAAGAACTGTGCTTCCTACACACACGGGCTATATCTAGTTCAACTCTGCGTAGGAAACTGACAAGAACAGTAGATCCTCTTCAGTCCAATACACTGTACATGCTGGGAAAAGACGCCAGTGCTATTTGCCCTGTGTATGACAATGCGAGCTCAATAGTGACTCTTCTTAACAGAAAACAACTCTTGCTTGTAGGACCAGAAACTGCATGTGATTCCATTCCATTTAGGTCTGGGAGGCAAACGCTATCTCGCCTTACAACTAACACACTCTGCTTTTGAGAAAAGAGCACTGAGTTTCCTATGGGGTCCGCACAGTAAGCTTGCTCAGAACAAATGAACTGTGCTTCCTACACACACGGGCCATATCTAGTTCAACTCTGCAGAGGAAACTGACAAGAACAGTAGATCCTCTTCAGTCCAATACACTGTACAGGCTGGGAACAGACGCCAGTGCTATTTGCCCTGTGTATGACAATGAGAGCGCAATAGTGACTCTTCTTACCAGAAAACAACTCTTGCTTGTAGGACCAGAAACTGCATGTGATTCAACTCCATTTAGGTCTGGGAAGCAAACGCTATCTCGCCTTACAAGAAACACACTCTGCTTTTGAGAAAAGAGCACTCTTCTACAATACTGTGTTTCCTATAGGGCCAGAACAGTGAGCTTGCTCAGAACAAAAGAACTGTGCTTCCTACACACATGGCCGTATCTAGTTCAATTCTGCTTACGCCTTACAAGAAACACACTCTGCTTTTGAGAAAAGAGCACTCTTCTACTCTACTGTGTTTCCTATAGGGCCAGAAAGTGAGCTTGCTCAGAACAAAAGAACTGTGCTTCCTATACACACGGGCCATATCTAGTTCAACTCTGCTCAGGAAACTGACAAGAACAGTATCTCCTCTTCAGTCCAATACACTGTACTTGATTGGAAAAGATGCAAGTGCTATTTGCACTGTGTATGGCAATGGGAGCACAAGAGTGACTCTTCTTACCAAAAAACAACTCTACTCGTAGGACCAGAAACTGCATGTGATTCAACTCCAGTTAGGACTGGGAAACAAACGCTACCTTGCCTTACAAGAAACACACTCTGCTTTTGAGAAAAGAGTACTCTTCTCTCTACTGTGTTTCCTATGGCGTTCGAACAGTGAACTTGCTCAGAACAAAAGAACTGTGCTTCCTACACACAAGGGCCTTATCTTGTTCAACTTTGCTTAGGAAACTGACATGAACAGTAGCTCCTCTTCAGACCAATACACTGTACTTGCTGGGAACAGATGCGTTTTCTATTTGCACTGTGTTTGGCAATGGGAGCACAATAGTGACTTTCCTTACCAGAAAACAACTCTTGCGCGTAGGACCAAAAACTGCATGTGATTCAACTCCATTTAGGACTGGGAAACAAATGCTAGCTCGCTTTACAAGAAACACACTCTGCTTTTGAGAAAAGAGCACTCTTCTACTCTAATGTGTTTCCTATAGGGCCAGAGCAGTGAGCTTGCTCAGAACAAAGGAACTGTGCTTCCTACACACACGGGCCATATCTAGTTCAACTCTGCTTAGAAAACTGATGAGAACAGTAGCTCCTCTTCAGTCCAATGAACTGTACTTGCTGGGAACAGATGCGAGTGTTATTTGTACTATGTATGGCAATGGGAGCGCAATAGTGACTCTTCTTACCAGAAAACAACTCTTGCTCGTAGGACCAAAAACTCTATTTGATTCAACTCCATTTAGGACTGGGAAACAATCGCTATCTCGCCTTACAAGAAACATACTCTGCTTTTGAAAAAAGAGCACTCTTCTACTCTACTGTGTTTTCTATGGTGTCCGAACAGTGAGCTTGCTGAGAACAAAAGAACTGTGCTTCCTACACACATGGGCCATATCTAGTTCAACTCTGCTTAGGAAACTGACAAGAACAGTTGCTCCTCTTCAGTACAATACACTGTACTTGCTGGGAACAGACGAGAGGGCTATTTGCACTATGTATGGCAAAGGGAGCGCAATAGTCACTCTTCTTACCAGAAAACAACTCTTGCTTGTAGGACCAAAAACTGCATTTGATTCAACTCCATTTAGGACTGGGAAACAAACGCTAGCTCGCCTTACAAGAAACACACTCTGCTTTTGAGAAAAGAGCACTCTTCTACTCTACTGTGTAACCTATAGGGCCAGTACAGTGAGCTTGCTCAGAACAAAAGAACTGTGCTTCCTACACAAATGGCCATATCCAATTCAATTCTGCTTAGGAAACTGACAAGAACAGTAGCTCCTCTTCAGTCCAATACACTGTACTTGCTGGGAACAGATGCGTTTTCTATTTGCACTGTGTTTGGCAATGGGAGCACAATAGTGACTTTCCTTACCAGAAAACAACCCTTGCGCGTAGGACCAAAAACTACATGTGATTCAACTCCATTTAGGACTGGGAAACAAACGCTAGCTCGCCTTACAAGAAACACACTCTGCTTTTGAGAAAAGAGCACTCTTCTACTCTACTGTGTTTCCTATAGGGCCAGAACAGTGAGCTTGCTCAGAACAAAAGAACTGTGCTTCCTACACACACGGGCTATATCTAGTTCAACTCTGCGTAGGAAACTGACAAGAACAGTAGATCCTCTTCAGTCCAATACACTGTACATGCTGGGAAAAGACGCCAGTGCTATTTGCCCTGTGTATGACAATGCGATCTCAATAGTGACTCTTCTTAACAGAAAACAACTCTTGCTTGTAGGACCAGAAACTGCATGTGATTCAACTCCATTTAGGTCTGGGAAGCAAACGCTATCTCGCCTTACAACTAACACACTCTGCTTTTGAGAAAAGAGCACTGAGTTTCCTATGGGGTCCGCACAGTAAGCTTGCTCAGAACAAATGAACTGTGCTTCCTACACACACGGGCCATATCTAGTTCAACTCTGCAGAGGAAACTGACAAGAACAGTAGATCCTCTTCAGTCCAATACACTGTACAGGCTGGGAACAGATGCCAGTGCTATTTGCCCTGTGTATGACAATGCGAGCGCAATAGTGACTCTTCTTACCAGAAAACAACTCTTGCTTGTAGGACCAGAAACTGCATGTGATTCAACTCCATTTAGGTCTGGGAAGCAAACGCTATCTCGCCTTACAAGAAACACACTCTGCTTTTGAGAAAAGAGCACTCTTCTACAATACTGTGTTTCCTATAGGGCCAGAACAGTGAGCTTGCTCAGAACAAAAGAACTGTGCTTCCTACACACATGGCCGTATCTAGTTCAATTCTGCTTACGCCTTACAAGAAACACACTCTGCTTTTGAGAAAAGAGCACTCTTCTACTCTACTGTGTTTCCTATAGGGCCAGAAAGTGAGCTTGCTCAGAACAAAAGAACTGTGCTTCCTATACACACGGGCCATATCTAGTTCAACTCTGCTCAGGAAACTGACAAGAACAGTATCTCCTCTTCAGTCCAATACACTGTACTTGATTGGAAAAGATGCAAGTGCTATTTGCACTGTGTATGGCAATGGGAGCACAAGAGTGACTCTTCTTACCAAAAAACAACTCTACTCGTAGGACCAGAAACTGCATGTGATTCAACTTCATTTATGACTGGGAAACAAAAGCTAGCTTGCCTTACAAGAAACACACTCTGCTTTTGAGAAAAGAGTACTCTTCTACTCTACTGTGTTTCCTATGGGGTCCGAACAGTTAGCTTGCTCAGAACAAATGAACTGTGCTTCCTACACACACGGGCCACATCTAGTTCAATTCTGCTTAGGAAACTGACAAGAACAGTAGATCCTCTTCAGTCCAATACACTGTACTTGTTGGGTACAGACGCCAGTGCTATTTGCACTGTGTATGGCAAAGGGAGCGCAATAGTGACTCTTCTTACCAGAAAACAACTCTTGCTCGTAGGACCAAAAACTGCATTTGATTCAACTCCATTTAGGACTGGGAAACAAACGGTAGCTCGCCTTACAAGAAACACACTCTGCTTTTGAAAAAAGAGCACTCTTCTCTCTACTGTGTTTCCTATGGTGTTCGAACAGTGAGCTTGCTCAGAACAAAAGAACTGTGCTTCCTACACACAAGGGCCTTATCTTGTTCAACTTTGCTTAGGAAACTGACATGAACAGTAGCTCCTCTTCAGACCAATACACTGTACTTGCTGGGAACAGATGCGTTTTCTATTTGCACTGTGTTTGGCAATGGGAGCACAATAGTGACTTTCCTTACCAGAAAACAACTCTTGCGCGTAGGACCAAAAACTGCATGTGATTCAACTCCATTTAGGACTGGGAAACAAATGCTAGCTCGCCTTACAAGAAACACACTCTGCTTTTGAGAAAAGAGCACTCTTCTACTCTAATGTGTTTCCTATAGGGCCAGAGCAGTGAGCTTGCTCAGAACAAAGGAACTGTGCTTCCTACACACACGGGCCATATCTAGTTCAACTCTGCTTAGAAAACTGACGAGAACAGTAGCTCCTCTTCAGTCCAATGAACTGTACTTGCTGGGAACAGATGCGAGTGTTATTTGTACTATGTATGGCAATGGGAGCGCAATAGTGACTCTTCTTACCAGAAAACAACTCTTGCTCGTAGGACCAAAAACTCTATTTGATTCAACTCCATTTAGGACTGGGAAACAAACGCTATCTCGCCTTACAAGAAACATACTCTGCTTTTGAAAAAAGAGCACTCTTCTACTCTACTGTGTTTCCTACAGGGCCAGAAAGTGAGCTTGCTCAGAACAAAAGAACTGTGCTTCCTATACACATGGGCCATATCTAGTTCAACTCTGCTCAGGAAACTGACAAGAACAGTATCTCCTCTTCAGTCCAATACACTGTACTTGATTGGAAAAGACGCAAGTGCTATTTGCACTGTGTATGGCAATGGGAGCACAAGAGTGACTCTTCTTACCAAAAAACAACTCTACTCGTAGGACCAGAAACTGCATGTGATTCAACTCCAGTTAGGACTGGGAAACAAACGCTACCTTGCCTTACAAGAAACACACTCTGCTTTTGAGAAAAGAGTACTCTTCTACTCTACTGTGTTTCCTGTAGGGCCAGAACAGTGAGCTTGCTGAGTACAAAAGAACTGTGCTTCCTACACACATGGGCCATATCTAGTTCAACTCTGCTTAGGAACCTGACAAGAACAGTAGATCCTCTTCAGTCCAATACACTGTACATGCTGAGAACAGAGGCCAGTGCTATTTGCACTGTGTATGGGAATGGGAGCGCAATAGTGACTCTTCTTACCAAAAAACAACTCTTGCTCGTAGGACCAAAAACTGCATTTGTTTGAACTCCATTTAGGACTGGGAAACAAACGCTAGCACGCCTTACAAGAAACACACTCTGCTTTTGAGAAAAGAGCACTCTTCCACTCTACTGTGTTTCCTATGGGGTCCGAACAGTGAGCTTGCTCAGAACAAAGAACTGTGCTTCCTACACACACGGAACATATCTAGTTCAACTCTGCTTAGGAAACTGAAAAGAACAGTAGATCCTCTTCAGTCGAATACGCTGTACATGCTGGGTACAGACGACAGTGCCATTTGCACTGTGTATGGCAATGGGAGCGCAATAGTGACTCTCTTACCAGAAAACAACCCTTGCTCGTAGGACCAGAAACTGCATGTGATTCAACTCCATTTAGGACTGGGAAACAAATGCTATCTTGCCTTACAAGAAACACACTCTGCTTTTGAGAAAAGAGCACTCTTCTACTCTACTGTGTTTCCTATGGGGTCCAAACAGTGAGCTTGCTCAGAACAAAAGAACTGTGCTTCCTACACAACGGGCCATATCTAGTTCAATTCTGCTTAGGAAACTGACAAGAACAGTGGCTCCTCTTCAATCCAATACACTGTACTTGCTGAGAGCAAACGCGAGTGCTATTTGCACTGTGTATGGCAATGGGAGCGCAATAGTGACTCTTCTTACCAGAAAACAACTCTTGCTCTTAGGACCAGAAACTGCATGTGATTCAACTCCATTTAGGACTGGGATGCAAACGCTAGGTCGCCTTACACTAAACACACTCGGCTTTTGAGAAAAGAGCACTCTTCTACTCTACTGTGTTTCCTATGGGGTCCGAACAGTCAGCTTGCTCAGAACAACAGAACTGTGCTTCCTACACACGGGACATATCTAGTTCAACTCTGTTTAGGAACCTGACAAGAACAGTAGCTCCTCTTCAGTCCAATACACTGTACTTGCTGGGACCAGATGCGAGTGCTATTTGCACTGTGTATGGCAATGGGAGCGCAATAGTGACTTTCCTTACCAGAAACCAACTCTTGCTCGTAGGAACGGAAACTGCATGTGATTCAACACCATTTCAGACTGGGAAACAAACGCTAGCTCGCCTTACAAGAAACACACTCTGCTTTTGAGGAAAGAGCACTCTTCTACTCTACTGTGTTTTCTATAGGGCCAGAACAGTGAGCTTGCTGAGTAATAAAGAACTGTGCTTCCTACACACATGGGCCATATCTAGTTCAACTCTGATTAGGAACCTGACAAGAACAGTAGATCCTCTTCAGTCCAATACACTGTACATGCTGAGAACAGAGGCCAGTCCTATTTGCCCTGTATATGACAATGGGAGCGCAATAGTGACTCTTATTACCAGAAAAAACTCTTGCTCGTAGGACCAGAAACTGCATGTGATTCAACTCCATTTAGGACTGGGAAACAAACGCTAGCTCGCCTTACAAGAAACACACTCTGCTTTTGAGAAAAGAGCACTCTTCTACTCTACTGTGTTTCCAATGGGATCCAAACAGTGAGCTTGCTCAGAACAAAAGAACTGTGCTTCCTACACACACGGAACATATCTAGTTCAACTCTGCTTAGGAAACTGAAAAGAACAGTAGATCCCCTTCAGTCGAATACGCTGTACATGCTGGGTACAGACAACTGTGCCATTTGCACTGTGTATGGCAATGGGAGCGCAATAGTGACTCTCTTACCAGAAAACAACCCTTGCTCGTAGGACCAGAAACTGCATGTGATTCAACTCCATTTAGGACTGGGAAAGAAACGCTAGCTTGCCTTACAAGAAACACACTCTGCTTTTGAGAAAAGAGCACTCTTCTACTCTACTGTGTTTCCTATGGGGTCCAAACAGTGAGCTTGCTCAGAACAAAAGAACTGTGCTTCCTACACACACGGGCCATATCTAGTTCAATTCTGCTTAGGAAACTGACAAGAACAGTGGCTCCTCTTCAATCCAATACACTGTACTTGCTGAGAGCAAACGCGAGTGCTATTTGCACTGTGTATGGCAATGGGAGCGCAATAGTGACTCTTCTTACCAGAAAACAACTCTTACTCTTAGGACCAGAAACTGCATGTGATTCAACTCCATTTAGGACTGGGATGCAAACGCTAGGTCGCCTTACACTAAACACACTCGGCTTTTGAGAAAAGAGCACTCTTCTACTCTACTGTGTTTCCTATGGGGTCCGAACAGTGAGCTTGCTCAGAACAACAGAACTGTGCTTCCTACACACGGGACATATCTAGTTCAACTCTGTTTAGAAACCTGACAAGAACAGTAGCTCCTCTTCAGTCCAATACACTGTACTTGCTGGGACCAGACGCGAGTGCTATTTGCACTGTGTATGGCAATGGGAGCGCAATAGTGACTTTCCTTACCAGAAACCAACTCTTGCTCGTAGGAACGGAAACTGCATGTGATTCAACACCATTTCAGACTGGGAAACAAACGCTAGCTCGCCTTACAAGAAACACACTCTGCTTTTGAGGAAAGAGCACTCTTCTACTCTACTGTGTTTCCTATAGGGCCAGAACAGTGAGCTTGCTGAGTACAAAAGAACTGTGCTTCCTACACACATGGGCCATATCTAGTTCAACTCTGATTAGGAACCTGACAAGAACAGTAGATCCTCTTCAGTCCAATACACTGTACATGCTGAGAACAGAGGCCAGTGCTATTTGCCCTGTGTATGACAATGGGAGCGCAATAGTGACTCTTATTACCAGAAAAAATCTTGCTCGTAGGACCAGAAACTGCATGTGTATTTCAACTCCATTTAGGACTGGGAAACAAACGCTAGCTCGCCTTCGAAGAAACACACTCTGCTTTTGAGAATAGGGCACACATCTACTCTACTGTGTTTCCTATGGGGTCCAAACAGTGAGCTTGCTCAGAACAAAAGAACTGTGCTTCCTACACACATGGGCCATATCTAGTTCAACTCTGCTTAGGAACCTGACAAGAACAGTAGATCCTCTTCAGTCCAATACACTGTACATGCTGGGTACAGACGCCAGTGCCATTTGTACTGTGTATGGCAATGGGAGTGCAATAGTGACTCTTCTTACCAGAAAACAACTCTTGCTCATAGGACCAGAAACTGCATGTGATTCAACTCCATTTAGGATTGGGAAACAAACACTAGCTCGCCTTACAAGAAACACACTCTGCTTTTGAGAAAAGAGCACTCTTCTACTCTACAGTGTTTCCTATAGGGCTAGAACAGTGAGCTTGCTCAGAACAAAAGAACTGTGCTTCCTACACACACGGGCCATATCTAGTTCAATTCTGCTTAGGAAACTGACAAGAACAGTAGATCCTCTTCAGTCCAATACACTGTACATGCTGGGTACAGACGCCAGTGCTATTTGCACTGTGTATGGCAATGGGAGCACAATAGTGACTCTTCTTACTAGAAAACAACTCTTGCTCGTAGGACCAAAAACTGCATTTGATTCAACTCCATTTAGGACTGGGAAACAAACGGTAGCTCGCCTTACAAGAAACACACTCTGCTTTTGAGAAAAGAGCACTCTTCTACTCTACTGTATTTCCTATGGGGTCCGGACTGTGAGCTTGCTCAGAACAAAAGAACTGTACTTTCTGCACACATGGCCATATCTATTTCAATTCTGCTTAGGAAACTGACAAGAACAGTAGATCCTCTTCAGTGCAATACACTGTACATGCTGGGAAAAGACGCAGTCTATTTGCCCTGTGTATGACAATGTGAGCGCAATAGTGACTCTTCTTAACAGAAAACAACTCTTGCTCGTAGGACCAGAAACTGCATGTGACTCAACTCCATTTAGGACTTGGAAACAAACACTAGCTCGCCTTTCAAGAAACACACTCTGCATTTGAGTAAAGAGCACTCTTCTACTCTACTGTGTTTCCTATAGGGCCAGAACAGTGAGCTTGCTCAGAACAAAAGAACTGTGCTTCCTACACACACGGGCTATATCTAGTTCAACTCTGCGTAGGAAACTGACAAGAACAGTAGATCCTCTTCAGTCCAATACACTGTACATGCTGGGAAAAGACGCCAGTGCTATTTGCCCTGTGTATGACAATGCGAGCTCAATAGTGACTCTTCTTAACAGAAAACAACTCTTGCTTGTAGGACCAGAAACTGCATGTGATTCCATTCCATTTAGGTCTGGGAGGCAAACGCTATCTCGCCTTACAACTAACACACTCTGCTTTTGAGAAAAGAGCACTGAGTTTCCTATGGGGTCCGCACAGTAAGCTTGCTCAGAACAAATGAACTGTGCTTCCTACACACACGGGCCATATCTAGTTCAACTCTGCAGAGGAAACTGACAAGAACAGTAGATCCTCTTCAGTCCAATACACTGTACAGGCTGGGAACAGACGCCAGTGCTATTTGCCCTGTGTATGACAATGCGAGCACAATAGTGACTCTTCTTACCAGAAAACAACTCTTGCTTGTAGGACCAGAAACTGCATGTGATTCAACTCCATTTAGGTCTGGGAAGCAAACGCTATCTCGCCTTACAAGAAACACACTCTGCTTTTGAGAAAAGAGCACTCTTCTACAATACTGTGTTTCCTATAGGGCCAGAACAGTGAGCTTGCTCAGAACAAAAGAACTGTGCTTCCTACACACATGGCCGTATCTAGTTCAATTCTGCTTACGCCTTACAAGAAACACACTCTGCTTTTGAGAAAAGAGCACTCTTCTACTCTACTGTGTTTCCTATAGGGCCAGAAAGTGAGCTTGCTCAGAACAAAAGAACTGTGCTTCCTATACACACGGGCCATATCTAGTTCAACTCTGCTCAGGAAACTGACAAGAACAGTATCTCCTCTTCAGTCCAAAACACTGTACTTGATTGGAAAAGATGCAAGTGCTATTTGCACTGTGTATGGCAATGGGAGCACAAGAGTGACTCTTCTTACCAAAAAACAACTCTACTCGTAGGACAAGAAACTGCATGTGATTCAACTTCATTTACGACTGGGAAACAAAAGCTAGCTCGCCTTACAAGAAATACACTCTGCTTTTGAGAAAAGAGTACTCTTCTACTCTACTGTGTTTCCTATGGGGTCCGAACAGTTAGCTTGCTCAGAACAAATGAACTGTGCTTCCTACACACACGGGCCACATCTAGTTCAATTCTGCTTAGGAAACTGACAAGAACAGTAGATCCTCTTCAGTCCAATACACTGTACTTGCTGGGTACAGACGCCAGTGCTATTTGCACTGTGTATGGCAAAGGGAGCGCAATAGTGACTCTTCTTACCAGAAAACAACTCTTGCTCGTAGGACCAAAACCTGCATTTGATTCAACTCCATTTAGGACTGGGAAACAAACGGTAGCTCGCCTTACAAGAAACACACTCTGCTTTTGAAAAAAGAGCACTCTTCTCTCTACTGTGTTTCCTATGGGGTTCGAACAGTGAGCTTGCTCAGAACAAAAGAACTGTGCTTCCTACACACAAGGGCCTTATCTTGTTCAACTTTGCTTAGGAAACTGACATGAACAGTAGCTCCTCTTCAGACCAATACACTGTACTTGCTGGGAACAGATGCGTTTTCTATTTGCACTGTGTTTGGCAATGGGAGCACAATAGTGACTTTCCTTACCAGAAAACAACTCTTGCGCGTAGGACCAAAAACTGCATGTGATTCAACTCCATTTAGGACTGGGAAGCAAATGCTAGCTCGCCTTACAAGAAACACACTCTGCTTTTGAGAAAAGAGCACTCTACTACTCTAATGTGTTTCCTATAGGGCCAGAGCAGTGAGCTTGCTCAGAACAAAGGAACTGTGCTTCCTACACAAACGGGCCATATCTAGTTCAACTCTGCTTAGAAAACTGACGAGAACAGTAGCTCCTCTTCAGTCCAATGAACTGTACTTGCTGGGAACAGATGCGAGTGTTATTTGTACTATGTATGGCAATGGGAGCGCAATAGTGACTCTTCTTACCAGAAAACAACTCTTGCTCGTAGGACCAAAAACTCTATTTGATTCAACTCCATTTAGGACTGGGAAACAAACGCTATCTCGCCTTACAAGAAACATACTCTGCTTTTGAAAAAAGAGCACTCTTCTACTCTACTGTGTTTTCTATGGTGTCCGAACAGTGAGCTTGCTGAGAACAAAAGAACTGTGCTTCCTACACACACGGGCTATATCTAGTTCAACTCTGCGTAGGAAACTGACAAGAACAGTAGATCCTCTTCAGTCCAATACACTGTACATGCTGGGAAAAGACGCCAGTGCTATTTGCCCTGTGTATGAAAATGCGAGCTCAATAGTGACTCTTCTTAACAGAAAACAACTCTTGCTTGTAGGACCAGAAACTGCATGTGATTCAACTCCATTTAGGTCTGGGAAGCAAACGCTATCTCGCCTTACAACTAACACACTCTGCTTTTGAGAAAAGAGCACTGAGTTTCCTATGGGGTCCGCACAGTAAGCTTGCTCAGAACAAATGAACTGTGCTTCCTACACACACGGGCCATATCTAGTTCAACTCTGCAGAGGAAACTGACAAGAACAGTAGATCCTCTTCAGTCCAATACACTGTACAGGCTGGGAACAGATGCCAGTGCTATTTGCCCTGTGTATGACAATGCGAGCGCAATAGTGACTCTTCTTACCAGAAAACAACTCTTGCTTGTAGGACCAGAAACTGCATGTGATTCAACTCCATTTAGGTCTGGGAAGCAAACGCTATCTCGCCTTACAAGAAACACACTCTGCTTTTGAGAAAAGAGCACTCTTCTACTCTACTGTTTTTCCTATAGGGCCAGAACAGTGAGCTTGCTCAGAACAAAAGAACTGTGCTTCCTACAAACATGGCCGTATCTAGTTCAATTCTGCTTACGCCTTACAAGAAACACACTCTGCTTTTGAGAAAAGAGCACTCTTCTACTCTACTGTGTTTCCTATAGGAACAGAAAGTGAGCTTGCTCAGAACAAAAGAACTGTGCTTCCTATACACACGGGCCATATCTAGTTCAACTCTGCTCAGGAAACTGACAAGAACAGTATCTCCTCTTCAGTCCAATACACTGTACTTGATTGGAAAAGATGCAAGTGCTATTTGCACTGTGTATGGCAATGGGAGCACAAGAGTGACTCTTCTTACCAAAAAACAACTCTACTCGTAGGACCAGAAACTGCATGTGATTCAACTTCATTTACGACTGGGAAACAAAAGCTAGCTCGCCTTTCAAGAAATACACTCTGCTTTTGAGAAAAGAGTACTCTTCTACTCTACTGTGTTTCCTATGGGGTCCGAACAGTTAGCTTGCTCAGAACAAATGAACTGTGCTTCCTACACACACGGGCCATATCTAGTTCAATTCTGCTTAGGAAACTGACAAGAACAGTAGATCCTCTTCAGTCCAATACACTGTACTTGCTGGGTACAGACGCCAGTGCTATTTGCACACTGTATGGCAAAGGGAGCGCAATAGTGACTCTTCTTACCAGAAAACAACTCTTGCTCGTAGGACCAAAACCTGCATTTGATTCAACTCCATTTAGGACTGGGAAACAAACGGTAGCTCGCCTTACAAGAAACACACTCTGCTTTTGAAAAAAGAGCACTCTTCTCTCTACTGTGTTTCCTATGGGGTTCGAACAGTGAGCTTGCTCAGAACAAAAGAACTGTGCTTCCTACACACAAGGGCCTTATCTTGTTCAACTTTGCTTAGGAAACTGACATGAACAGTAGCTCCTCTTCAGACCAATACACTGTACTTGCTGGGAACAGATGCGTTTTCTATTTGCACTGTGTTTGGCAATGGGAGCACAATAGTGACTTTCCTTACCAGAAAACAACTCTTGCGCGTAGGACCAAAAACTGCATGTGATTCAACTCCATTTAGGACTGGGAAACAAATGCTAGCTCGCCTTACAAGAAACACACTCTGCTTTTGAGAAAAGAGCACTCTACTACTCTAATGTGTTTCCTATAGGGCCAGAGCAGTGAGCTTGCTCAGAACAAAGGAACTGTGCTTCCTACACAAACGGGCCATATCTAGTTCAACTCTGCTTAGAAAACTGACGAGAACAGTAGCTCCTCTTCAGTCCAATGAACTGTACTTGCTGGGAACAGATGCGAGTGTTATTTGTACTATGTATGGCAATGGGAGCGCAATAGTGACTCTTCTTACCAGAAAACAACTCTTGCTCGTAGGACCAAAAACTCTATTTGATTCAACTCCATTTAGGACTGGGAAACAAACGCTATCTCGCCTTACAAGAAACATACTCTGCTTTTGAAAAAAGAGCACTCTTCTACTCTACTGTGTTTTCTATGGTGTCCGAACAGTGAGCTTGCTGAGAACAAAAGAACTGTGCTTCCTACACACACGGGCTATATCTAGTTCATCTCTGCGTAGGAAACTGACAAGAACAGTAGATCCTCTTCAGTCCAATACACTGTACATGCTGGGAAAAGACGCCAGTGCTATTTGCCCTGTGTATGAAAATGCGAGCTCAATAGTGACTCTTCTTAACAGAAAACAACTCTTGCTTGTAGGACCAGAAACTGCATGTGATTCAACTCCATTTAGGTCTGGGAAGCAAACGCTATCTCGCCTTACAACTAACACACTCTGCTTTTGAGAAAAGAGCACTGAGTTTCCTATGGGGTCCGCACAGTAAGCTTGCTCAGAACAAATGAACTGTGCTTCCTACACACACGGGCCATATCTAGTTCAACTCTGCAGAGGAAACTGACAAGAACAGTAGATCCTCTTCAGTCCAATACACTGTACAGGCTGGGAACAGATGCCAGTGCTATTTGCCCTGTGTATGACAATGCGAGCGCAATAGTGACTCTTCTTACCAGAAAACAACTCTTGCTTGTAGGACCAGAAACTGCATGTGATTCAACTCCATTTAGGTCTGGGAAGCAAACGCTATCTCGCCTTACAAGAAACACACTCTGCTTTTGAGAAAAGAGCACTCTTCTACTCTACTGTTTTTCCTATAGGGCCAGAACAGTGAGCTTGCTCAGAACAAAAGAACTGTGCTTCCTACAAACATGGCCGTATCTAGTTCAATTCTGCTTACGCCTTACAAGAAACACACTCTGCTTTTGAGAAAAGAGCACTCTTCTACTCTACTGTGTTTCCTATAGGAACAGAAAGTGAGCTTGCTCAGAACAAAAGAACTGTGCTTCCTATACACACGGGCCATATCTAGTTCAACTCTGCTCAGGAAACTGACAAGAACAGTATCTCCTCTTCAGTCCAATACACTGTACTTGATTGGAAAAGATGCAAGTGCTATTTGCACTGTGTATGGCAATGGGAGCACAAGAGTGACTCTTCTTACCAAAAAACAACTCTACTCGTAGGACCAGAAACTGCATGTGATTCAACTTCATTTACGACTGGGAAACAAAAGCTAGCTCGCCTTTCAAGAAATACACTCTGCTTTTGAGAAAAGAGTACTCTTCTACTCTACTGTGTTTCCTATGGGGTCCGAACAGTTAGCTTGCTCAGAACAAATGAACTGTGCTTCCTACACACACGGGCCATATCTAGTTCAATTCTGCTTAGGAAACTGACAAGAACAGTAGATCCTCTTCAGTCCAATACACTGTACTTGCTGGGTACAGACGCCAGTGCTATTTGCACACTGTATGGCAAAGGGAGCGCAATAGTGACTCTTCTTACCAGAAAACAACTCTTGCTCGTAGGACCAAAAACTGCATTTGATTCAACTCCATTTAGGACTGGGAAACAAACGGTAGCTCGCCTTACAAGAAACACACTCTGCTTTTGAAAAAAGAGCACTCTTCTCTCTACTGTGTTTCCTATGGGGTTCGAACAGTGAGCTTGCTCAGAACAAAAGAACTGTGCTTCCTACACACACGGGCCTTATCTTGTTCAACTTTGCTTAGGAAACTGACATGAACAGTAGCTCCTCTTCAGACCAATACACTGTACTTGCTGGGAACAGATGCGTTTTCTATTTGCACTGTGTTTGGCAATGGGAGCACAATAGTGACTTTCCTTACCAGAAAACAACTCTTGCGCGTAGGACCAAAAACTGCATGTGATTCAACTCCATTTAGGACTGGGAAACAAATGCTAGCTCGCCTTACAAGAAACACACTCTGCTTTTGAGAAAAGAGCACTCTTCTACTCTAATGTGTTTCCTATAGGGCCAGAGCAGTGAGCTTGCTCAGAACAAAGGAACTGTGCTTCCTACACACACGGGCCATATCTAGTTCAACTCTGCTTAGAAAACTGACGAGAACAGTAGCTCCTCTTCAGTCCAATGAACTGTACTTGCTGGGAACAGATGCGAGTGTTATTTGTACTATGTATGGCAATGGGAGCGCAATAGTGACTCTTCTTACCAGAAAACAACTCTTGCTCGTAGGACCAAAAACTCTATTTGATTCAACTCCATTTAGGACTGGGAAACAAACGCTATCTCGCCTTACAAGAAACATACTCTGCTTTTGAAAAAAGAGCACTCTTCTACTCTACTGTGTTTTCTATGGTGTCCGAACAGTGAGCTTGCTGAGAAAAAAAGAACTGTGCTTCCTACACACACGGGCCATATCTAGTTCAACTCTGCTTAGGAAACTGACAAGAACAGTTGCTCCTCTTCAGTCCAATACACTGTACTTGCTGGGAACAGACGAGAGGGCTATTTGCACTATGTATGGCAAAGGGAGCGCAATAGTCACTCTTCTTACCAGAAAACAACTCTTGCTTGTAGGACCAAAAACTGCATTTGATTCAACTCCATTTAGGACTGGGAAACAAACGCTAGCTCGCCTTACAAGAAACACACTCTGCTTTTGAGAAAAGAGCACTCTTCTACTCTACTGTGTAACCTATAGGGCCAGTACAGTGAGCTTGCTCAGAACAAAAGAACTGTGCTTCCTACACAAATGGCCATATCCAATTCAATTCTGCTTAGGAAACTGACAAGAACAGTAGCTCCTCTTCAGTCCAATACACTGTACTTGCTGGGAACAGATGCGTTTTCTATTTGCACTGTGTTTGGCAATGGGAGCACAATAGTGACTTTCCTTACCAGAAAACAACCCTTGCGCGTAGGACCAAAAACCACATGTGATTCAACTCCATTTAGGACTGGGAAACAAACGCTAGCTCGCCTTACAAGAAACACACTCTGCTTTTGAGAAAAGAGCACTCTTCTACTCTAATGTGTTTCCTATAGGGCCAGAACAGTGAGCTTGCTCAGAACAAAAGAACTGTGCTTCCTACACACACGGGCTATATCTAGTTCAACTCTGCGTAGGAAACTGACAAGAACAGTAGATCCTCTTCAGTCCAATACACTGTACATGCTGGGAAAAGACGCCAGTGCTATTTGCCCTGTGTATGACAATGCGAGCTCAATAGTGACTCTTCTTAACAGAAAACAACTCTTGCTTGTAGGACCAGAAACTGCATGTGATTCAACTCCATTTAGGTCTGGGAAGCAAACGCTATCTCGCCTTACAACTAACACACTCTGCTTTTGAGAAAAGAGCACTGAGTTTCCTATGGGGTCCGCACAGTAAGCTTGCTCAGAACAAATGAACTGTGCTTCCTACACACACGGGCCATATCTAGTTCAACTCTGCAGAGGAAACTGACAAGAACAGTAGATCCTCTTCAGTCCAATACACTGTACAGGCTGGGAACAGATGCCAGTGCTATTTGCCCTGTGTATGACAATGCGAGCACAATAGTGACTCTTCTTACCAGAAAACAACTCTTGCTTGTAGGACCAGAAACTGCATGTGATTCAACTCCATTTAGGTCTGGGAAGCAAACGCTATCTCGCCTTACAAGAAACACACTCTGCTTTTGAGAAAAGAGCACTCTTCTACTCTACTGTTTTTCCTATAGGGCCAGAACAGTGAGCTTGCTCAGAACAAAAGAACTGTGCTTCCTACAAACATGGCCGTATCTAGTTCAATTCTGCTTACGCCTTACAAGAAACACACTCTGCTTTTGAGAAAAGAGCACTCTTCTACTCTACTGTGTTTCCTATAGGAACAGAAAGTGAGCTTGCTCAGAACAAAAGAACTGTGCTTCCTATACACACGGGCCATATCTAGTTCAACTCTGCTCAGGAAACTGACAAGAACAGTATCTCCTCTTCAGTCCAATACACTGTACTTGATTGGAAAAGATGCAAGTGCTATTTGCACTGTGTATGGCAATGGGAGCACAAGAGTGACTCTTCTTACCAAAAAACAACTCTACTCGTAGGACCAGAAACTGCATGTGATTCAACTTCATTTACAACTGGGAAACAAAAGCTAGCTCGCCTTTCAAGAAATACACTCTGCTTTTGAGAAAAGAGTACTCTTCTACTCTACTGTGTTTCCTATGGGGTCCGAACAGTTAGCTTGCTCAGAACAAATGAACTGTGCTTCCTACACACACGGGCCATATCTAGTTCAATTCTGCTTAGGAAACTGACAAGAACAGTAGATCCTCTTCAGTCCAATACACTGTACTTGCTGGGTACAGACGCCAGTGCTATTTGCACTGTGTATGGCAAAGGGAGCGCAATAGTGACTCTTCTTACCAGAAAACAACTCTTGCTCGTAGGACCAAAAACTGCATTTGATTCAACTCCATTTAGGACTGGGAAACAAACGGTAGCTCGCCTTACAAGAAACACACTCTGCCTTTGAAAAAAGAGCACTCTTCTCTCTACTGTGTTTCCTATGGGGTTCGAACAGTGAGCTTGCTCAGAACAAAAGAACTGTGCTTCCTACACACACGGGCCTTATCTTGTTCAACTTTGCTTAGGAAACTGACATGAACAGTAGCTCCTCTTCAGACCAATACACTGTACTTGCTGGGAACAGATGCGTTTTCTATTTGCACTGTGTTTGGCAATGGGAGCACAATAGTGACTTTCCTTACCAGAAAACAACTCTTGCGCGTAGGACCAAAAACTGCATGTGATTCAACTCCATTTAGGACTGGGAAACAAATGCTAGCTCGCTTTACAAGAAACACACTCTGCTTTTGAGAAAAGAGCACTCTTCTACTCTAATGTGTTTCCTATAGGGCCAGAGCAGTGAGCTTGCTCAGAACAAAGGAACTGTGCTTCCTACACACACGGGCCATATCTAGTTCAACTCTGCTTAGAAAACTGACGAGAACAGTAGCTCCTCTTCAGTCCAATGAACTGTACTTGCTGGGAACAGATGCGAGTGTTATTTGTACTATGTATGGCAATGGGAGCGCAATAGTGACTCTTCTTACCAGAAAACAATTCTTGCTCGTAGGACCAAAAACTCTATTTGATTCAACTCAATTTAGGACTGGGAAACAAACGCTATCTCGCCTTACAAGAAACATACTCTGCTTTTGAAAAAAGAGCACTCTTCTACTCTACTGTGTTTTCTATGGTGTCCGAACAGTGAGCTTGCTGAGAACAAAAGAACTGTGCTTCCTACACACACGGGCCATATCTAGTTCAACTCTGCTTAGGAAACTGACAAGAACAGTTGCTCCTCTTCAGTCCAATACACTGTACTTGCTGGGAACAGACGAGAGGGCTATTTGCACTATGTATGGCAAAGGGAGCGCAATAGTCACTCTTCTTACCAGAAAACAACTCTTGCTTGTAGGACCAAAAACTGCATTTGATTCAACTCCATTTAGGACTGGGAAACAAACGCTAGCTCGCCTTACAAGAAACACACTCTGCTTTTGAGAAAAGAGCACTCTTCTACTCTACTGTGTTACCTATAGGGCCAGTACAGTGAGCTTGCTCAGAACAAAAGAACTGTGCTTCCTACACAAATGGCCATATCCAATTCAATTCTGCTTAGGAAACTGACAAGAACAGTAGCTCCTCTTCAGTCCAATACACTGTACTTGCTGGGAACAGATGCGTTTTCTATTTGCACTGTGTTTGGCAATGGGAGCACAATAGTGACTTTCCTTACCAGAAAACAACCCTTGTGCGTAGGACCAAAAACTACATGTGATTCAACTCCATTTAGGACTGGGAAACAAACGCTAGCTCGCCTTACAAGAAACACACTCTGCTTTTGAGAAAAGAGCACTCTTCTACTCTAATGTGTTTCCTATAGGGCCAGAACAGTGAGCTTGCTCAGAACAAAAGAACTGTGCTTCCTACACACACGGGCTATATCTAGTTCAACTCTGCGTAGGAAACTGACAAGAACAGTAGATCCTCTTCAGTCCAATACACTGTACATGCTGGGAAAAGACGCCAGTGCTATTTGCCCTGTGTATGACAATGCGAGCTCAATAGTGACTCTTCTTAACAGAAAACAACTCTTGCTTGTAGGACCAGAAACTGCATGTGATTCAACTCCATTTAGGTCTGGGAAGCAAACGCTATCTCGCCTTACAACTAACACACTCTGCTTTTGAGAAAAGAGCACTGAGTTTCCTATGGGGTCCGCACAGTAAGCTTGCTCAGAACAAATGAACTGTGCTTCCTACACACACGGGCCATATCTAGTTCAACTCTGCAGAGGAAACTGACAAGAACAGTAGATCCTCTTCAGTCCAATACACTGTACAGGCTGGGAACAGATGCCAGTGCTATTTGCCCTGTGTATGACAATGCGAGCGCAATAGTGACTCTTCTTACCAGAAAACAACTCTTGCTTGTAGGACCAGAAACTGCATGTGATTCAACTCCATTTAGGTCTGGGAAGCAAACGCTATCTCGCCTTACAAGAAACACACTCTGCTTTTGAGAAAAGAGCACTCTTCCACAATACTGTGTTTCCTATAGGGCCAGAACAGTGAGCTTGCTCAGAACAAAAGAACTGTGCTTCCTACACACATGGCCGTATCTAGTTCAATTCTGCTTACGCCTTACAAGAAACACACTCTGCTTTTGAGAAAAGAGCACTCTTCTACTCTACTGTGTTTCCTATAGGGCCAGAAAGTGAGCTTGCTCAGAACAAAAGAACTGTGCTTCCTATACACACGGGCCATATCTAGTTCAACTCTGCTCAGGAAACTGACAAGAACAGTATCTCCTCTTCAGTCCAATACACTGTACTTGATTGGAAAAGATGCAAGTGCTATTTGCACTGTGTATGGCAATGGGAGCACAAGAGTGACTCTTCTTACCAAAAAACAACTCTACTCGTAGGACCAGAAACTGCATGTGATTCAACTTCATTTACGACTGGGAAACAAAAGCTAGCTCGCCTTACAAGAAATACACTCTGCTTTTGAGAAAAGAGTACTCTTCTACTCTACTGTGTTTCCTATGGGGTCTGAACAGTTAGCTTGCTCAGAACAAATGAACTGTGCTTCCTACACACACGGGCCATACCTAGTTCAATTCTGCTTAGGAAACTGACAAGAACAGTAGATCCTCTTCAGTCCAATACACTGTACTTGCTGGGTACAGACGCCAGTGCTATTTGCACTGTGTATGGCAAAGGGAGCGCAATAGTGACTCTTCTTACAAGAAAACAACTCTTGCTCGTAGGACCAAAAACTGGATTTGATTCAACTCCATTTAGGACTGGGAAACAAACGGTAGCTCGCCTTACAAGAAACACACTCTGCTTTTGAAAAAAGAGCACTCTTCTCTCTACTGTGTTTCCTATGGGGTTCGAACAGTGAGCTTGCTCAGAACAGAAGAACTGTGCTTCCTACACACACGGGCCTTATCTTGTTCAACTTTGCTTAGGAAACTGACATGAACAGTAGCTCCTCTTCAGACCAATACACTGTACTTGCTGGGAACAGATGCGTTTTCTATTTGCACTGTGTTTGGCAATGGGAGCACAATAGTGACTTTCCTTACCAGAAAACAACTCTTGCGCGTAGGACCAAACACTGCATGTGATTCAACTCCATTTAGGACTGGGAAACAAATGCTAGCTCGCCTTACAAGAAACACACTCTGCTTTTGAGAAAAGAGCACTCTTCTACTCTAATGTGTTTCCTATAGGGCCAGAGCATTGAGCTTGCTCAGAACAAAGGAACTGTGCTTCCTACACACACGGGCCATATCTAGTTCAACTCTGCTTAGGAAACTGACAAGAACAGTAGCTCCTCTTCTGTCCAATACACTGTACTTGCTGGGCACAGACTCGAGTGCTATTTGCACTGAGTATGTTAATGGTAGCACAATAGTGACTCTTCTTACCAGAAAACAACTCTTGCTCGTAGGACCAGAAACTGCATGTGATTCAACTCCATTTAGGAGTGGGAAACAAACACTAGCTCGCCTTACAAGAACCAAACTTTGCTTCTGAGAAAAGAGCACTCTTCTACTCTTCTGTGTTTCCTATAGGGCCAGAACAGTGAGCTTGCTCAGAACAAAAGAACTGTGCTTCCTACACACACGGGCCATATCTAGTTCAACTCTTCTTAGGAAACTGACAAGAACAGTAGCTCCTCTTCAGTCCAATACACTGTACTTGCTGGGAACAGACGTGAGTGCTATTTGCACTGTTTATGGCAAATGGAGAACAATAGTGACTTTCCTTTCCAGAAAACATCCCTTGCTCGTTGGACTAGAAACTGCATGTGATTCAACTCCATTTTGGACTGGGAAACAAATGCTAGCTCGCCTTACAAGAAACACATTCTGCTTTTGAGAAAAGAGCACTCTTCTATTCTACTGTGTTTCCTATGGGGTCCGAACAGTGAGCTTGCTCAGAACAAAAGAACTGTGTTTCCTACACACACGGGCCATATCTAGTTCAACTCTGGTTAGGAAACTGACAAGAGCAGTAGCTCCTCTTCAGTCCAATACACTGTACTTGCTGGGAACAGACGGGAAGGCTATTTGCACTGTGTATGGCAAAGGGAGGACAATAGTGACTTTCCTTTCCAGAAAACAACTCTTGCTCGTAGTACCAGAAACTGCATGTGATTCAACTCCATTTAGGACTGGGAAACAAACGCAAGCTCGCCTTACAAGAAAAACACTCTGCTTTTGAGAAAAGAGCACTCTTCTACTCTACTGTGTTTCCTATAGGCCAACAGAGTGAGCTTGCTCAGAACAAAAGAACTGTGCTTCCTACACACACGGGCCATATCTAGTTCAACTCTTCTTAGGAAACTGACAAGAACAGTAGCTCCTCTTCAGTCCAATACACTGTACTTGCTGGGAACAGACGTGAGTGCTATTTGCACTGTTTATGGCAAATGGAGAACAATAGTGACTTTCCTTTCCAGAAAACATCCCTTGCTCGTTGGACTAGAAACTGCATGTGATTCAACTCCATTTTGGACTGGGAAACAAATGCTAGCTCGCCTTACAAGAAACACATTCTGCTTTTGAGAAAAGAGCACTCTTCTATTCTACTGTGTTTCCTATGGGGTCCGAACAGTGAGCTTGCTCAGAACAAATGAACTGTGTTTCCTACACACACGGGCCATATCTAGTTCAACTCTGGTTAGGAAACTGACAAGAGCAGTAGCTCCTCTTCAGTCCAATACACTGTACTTGCTGGGAACAGACGCGAAGGCTATTTGCACTGTGTATGGCAAAGGGAGGACAATAGTGACTTTCCTTTCCAGAAAACAACTCTTGCTCGTAGTACCAGAAACTGCATGTGATTCAACTCCATTTAGGACTGGGAAACAAACGCAAGCTCGCCTTACAAGAAAAACACTCTGCTTTTGAGAAAAGAGCACTCTTCTACTCTACTGTGTTTCCTATAGGCCAACAGAGTGAGCTTGCTCAGAACAAAAGAACTGTGCTTCCTACACACACGGATCATATCTAGTTCAACTCTGCTTAGGAAACTGACAAGAACAGTAGCTCCTCTTCAGTCCAATACACTGTACTTGCTGGGAACAGACGTGAGTGCTATTTGCACTGTTTATGGCAAAGGGAGAACAATAGTGACTCTCCTTTCCAGAAAACATCCCTTGCTCGTAGGACCAGAAACTGCATGTGATTCAACTCCATTTTGGACTGGGAAACAAACGCTAGCTTGCCTTAGAAGAAACACACTCTGCTTTTGAGAAAAGAGCACTCGTCTATTCTACTGTGTTTCCTATGGGGTCCAAACAGTGAGCTTGCTCAGAACAAAAGAACTGTGTTTCCTACACACACAGGCCATATCTAGTTCAACTCTGCTTAGGAAACTGACAAGAGCAGTAGCTCCTCTTCAGTCCAATAAAATGTACTTGCTGGGAACAGACGTGAGTGCTATTTGTACTGTTTATGGCAAAGGGAGAACAATAGTGACTTTCCTTTCCAGAAAACATCCCTTGCTCGTAGGACCAGAAACTGCATGTGATTCAACTCCATTTAGGACTGGGAAACAAACGCTAGCTCGCCTTACAAGAAATACACTCTGCTTTTGAGAAAAGAGCACTCTTCTACTCTACTGTGTTTCGTATGGTGTCCGAACAGTGAGCTTGCTCAGAACAAAAGAACTGTGCTTCCTACACACACGGGCCATATCTAGTTCAACTCTGCTTATGAAACTGACAAGAACAGTAGCTCCTCTTCTGTCCAATACACTGTACTTGCAAAGAACAGTAGCGAGAGTTGTTAGCACTGTGTATGGCAATAGGAGCGCAATAGTGACTCTTCTTACCAGAAAACAACTCTTGCTCATAGGACAAGAAACTGCATGTAATTCAAATCCATTTAGGACTTGGAAACAAATGCTAGCTCACCTTACAAGAAAAACACTCTGCTTTTGAGAAAAGAGCACTCTTCTACTCTTCTGTGTTTCCTATAGGACGAGAACAGTGAGCTTGCTCAGAACAAAAGAACTGTGCTTCCTAAACACATGGCCATATCTCGTTAAACTCTGCTTAGGAAACTGACAAGAAGAGTAGCTCCTCTTCAGTTCAATACACTGTACTTGCTGGGAACAGACGCGAGTGCTATTTGCACTGTTTATGGCAAAGGGAGCACAATAGTGACTTTTTTTTTTACCAGAAAACATCCCTTGCTTTAGGACCAAAAACTGCATGTGATTCAACTCCATTTAGGACTGGGAAACAAACGCTAGCTCACCTTACGAAAAAAAAATTCTGCTTTTGAGAAAAGAGCACTCTTCTACCCTACTGTGTTTCCTGTAGGGCCAGAACAGTGAGCTTGCTCAGAACAAAAGTACTGTGCTTCCTACACACAAGGGCTATATCTAGTTCAACTCTGCTTAGGAAACTGACAAGAACAGTAGCTCCTATTCAGTCCAATACACTGTACTTGCTGGGAGCAGACGCGAGTGCTATTTGCACTGTGTATGGCAATGGGAGCGAAATAGTGACTCTTCTTACCAGAAAACAACTCTTGCTCGTAGGACCAGAAACAGCATGGGATTCAACTCCGTTTCTGACTGGGAAACAAACACTAGCTAGCCTTACAAGAAACACACTCTTCTTTTGAGAAAAGAACACTCTTCTACTCTACAGTTTTTACTAGGGTGTCCGAAAATTGAGCTTGCTCAGAACAAAATCTGTGCTTCACACACACGGGCCATATCTAGTTCAACTCTGCTTAGGAAACTGACAAGAACAGTAGCTCCTCTTCTGTCCAATACACTGTACTTGCTGGGAACAGACTCGAGTGCTATTTGCACTGAGTATGGTAATGGTAGCACAATAGTGACTCTTATTACCAGAAAACAACTCTTGCTCGTAGGACCAGAAACTGCATGTGATTCAACTCCATTTAGGAGTGGGAACCAAACACTAGCTCGCCTTACAAGAACCAAAATTTGCTTCTGAGAAAAGAGCACTCTTCTACTCTTCTGTGTTTCCTATAGGGCCAGAACAGTGAGCTTGCTCAGAACAAAAGAACTGTGCTTCCTACACACACGGGCCATATCTAGTTCAACTCTGCTTAGGAAACTGACGAGAACAGTAGCTCCTCTTCAGTCCAATACACTGTACTTGCTGGGAACAGACGTGAGTGCTATTTGCACTCTATATGGCAAAGGGAGAACAATAGTGACTTTCCTTTCCAGAAAACATCCCTTGCTCGTTGGACCAGAAACTACATGTGATTCAACTCCATTTTGGACTGGGAAACAAACGCTAGCTCGCCTTACAGAAACACATTCTGCTTTTCAGAAAAGAACACTCTTCTATTCTACTGTGTTTCCTATGGGGTCCGAACAGTGAGCTTGCTCAGAACAAAAGAACTGTGTTTCCTACACACACGGGCCATATCTAGTTCAACTCTGGTTAGGAAACTGACAAGAGCAGTAGCTCCTCTTCAGTCCAATACACTGTACTTGCTGGGAACAGACGCGAGTGCTATTTGCACTGTGTATGGCAAAGGGAGGACAATAGTGACTTTCCTTTCCAGAAAACAACTCTTGCTCGTAGTACCAGAAACTGCATGTGATTCAACTCCATTTAGGACTGGGAAACAAACGCAAGCTCGCCTTACAAGAAAAACACTCTGCTTTTGAGAAAAGAGCACTCTTCTACTCTACTGTGTTTCCTATAGGCCAACAGAGTGAGCTTGCTCAGAACAAAAGAACTGTGCTTCCTGCACACACGGATCACATCTAGTTCAACTCTGCTTAGGAAACTGACAAGAACAGTAGATCCTCTTCAGTTCAATACACTGTATATCCTGGGAACAGACGCGAGTCCTATTTTCCCTGTGTATGTCAATGGGAACACAATAGTGACTCTTCTTACTAGAAAACAACTCTTGCTTGTAGGACCAGAAACTGCATGTGATTCAACTCCATTTAGGACTTGGAAACAAAAGCTAGCTCGCCTTACAAGAAACACACTCTGCTTTTGAGAAAAGAGCACTCTACTACTCTACTGTGTTTCCTATAGGGCCAGAACAGTGAGCTTGCTCAGAACAAAAGAACTGTGCTTCCTACACACACGGGCCATATCTAGTTCAACTCTACTTAGGAAACTGACAAGAACAGTAGATCCTCTTCAGTCCAATACACTGTACATGCTGGGAACAGACGCCAGTGCTATTTGCCCTGTGTATGACAATGGGAGCACAACAGTGACTCTTCTTAGGGCCAGAAGAGTGAGCTTGCTCAGAACAAAAAAAGTGTACTTCCTACACACACGGGCCATATCTAGTTCAACTTTGCTTTGGAAACTGACAAGAACAGTAGATCCTCTTCAGTCCAATACACTGTACTTGATGGGAAAAGACGCCAGCATATTTGTAATGTGTTTGTCAATGGGAGTGGAATAGTGACTCTTCTTATCAGAAAACAACTCTTGCTTGTAGGACCAGAAACTGCATGTGATTCACTGTACTTAATGGGAACAGACGTGAGTGCAATTTGCACTGTGTATGGCAATGGGAGCACAATAGTGACTTTCCTTACGAGAAAACAACTCTTGCTCTTAGGACCAAAAACGGCATGTGATTCAACTCCTTTTAGGACTGGGAAACAAACACTAGCTCGCCTTACAAGAAACACACTCTGCTTTTGAGAAAAGATCACTCTTCTACTCTACTGTGTTTCCTATAGTGCCAAAACAGTGAGCTTGCTCAGAACAAAAGAACTGTGCTTCCTACACACACGGCCATATCTAGTTCAATTCTGCTTAGGAAACTGACAAGAACAGTAGATACTCTTCAGTCCAATACACTGTACATGCTGGGAACAGACGCCAGTGCTATTTGTAATGTGTATGACAATGGGAGCGCAATATTGACTCTTCTTACCAGAAAACAACTCTTGCTCGTAGGACCAGAAACTGCATGTGATTCAACTCCATTTAGGATTGCGAAACAAACGCTAGCTCGCCTTACAAGAAACACACTCTGCTTTTGAGAAAAGAGATTTCTTCTACTCTACTGTGTTTCCTATAGGGCCAGAATAGTGAGCTTGCTCAGAACAAAAGAACTGTGCTTCCTACACACACGGGCAATATCTAGGTCAATTCTGCTTACGAAACTGACAAGAACAGTAGCTCCTCTTCAGTCCAATACACTGTACTTGCTGGGAACAGACGCCAGTGCTATTTGCACTGTGTATGACAATGGGAGCATAACAGTGACTTACCTTACCAGAAAACAACTCTTGCTCGTAGGATCAAAAACTGCATGTGATTCAACTCCATTTAGGACTGGGAAACAAACGCTAGCTCGCCTTACAAGAAACACACTCTGCTTTTGAGAAAAGATCACTCTTCTACTCTATTGTGTTTTCTATAGGGCCAGAACAGTGAGCTTGCTCAGAACAAAAGAACTATGCTTCCTACACACAAGGCCATATCTAGTTCACTTCTCCTTAGGAAACTGACAAGAACAGTAGATCCTCTTCAGTCCAATACACTGTACATGCTAGGAACAGACGCCAGTGCTATTTGCCCTGTGTATGACAATGGGAGTGCAATAGAGACTCTTCTTAACAGAAAACAACTCTTGCTCTTATTACCAGAAACTGCATGTGATTCAACTCCATTTAGGACTGGGAAACAAATGCTAGCTCGCCTTACAAGAAACACACTCTGCTTTTGAGAAAAGTTCACTCTTCTACTCTAATGTGTTTCCTATGGGTTCGATCAGTGAGCTTACAGTACAAAAGAACTGTGCTTCCTACACACACGGGCCATATCTAGTTCAACTCTGCTTAGGAAACTGACAAGAACAGTAGCTCCTCTTCAGTCCAATACACTGTACTTAATGGGAACAGACGCGAGTCCTCTTTGCACTGTGTGTGGCAAAGGGAGCACAATAGTGACTTTCCTTACCAGAAAACAACTCTTTCTCGTAGGATCAAAATCTGCATGTGATTCAACTCCATTTAGGACTGGGAAACAAATGCTAGCTCCCCTTACAAGGAACATTCTGCTTTGAGAAAAGATCACTCTTCTACTCTACGGTGTTTCCTATAGGGCCAAAACAGTGAGCTTACTCAGAACAAAAGAACTGTGCTTCGTACACACACGGGGTATATCTAGTTCAACTCTGCTTAGGAAACTGACAAGAACAGTAGCTCCTCTTCAGTCCAATACACTGTACATGCTGGGAACAGATGCCAGTGCTATTTGCCCTGTGTATGATAATGGGAGCACAATAGGGACCCTTCTTACCAGAAAACAACTCTTGCTCATAGGTCCAGAAACTGCATATTATTCAACTCCATTTAGAACTGGGAAACAAACACTAGCTTGCCTTACAATAAACACACTCTGCTTTTGAGAAAACAGCACTCTTCTACTCTAATGTGTTTTTTGTAGGGCCAGAATTGTGAGCTTGCTCAGAACAAAACAACTGTGCTTCCTACACACACGGGCCATATCCAGTTTAATTCTGCTTAGGAAACTGACAAGAACAGTAGATCCTCTTCAGTCCAATACAATGTACATGCAGGGAACAGATGCCAGTGCTATTTGCAATGTGTATGACAATGGGACCGCAATAGTGTCTCTTCTTACCAGAAAACATCTCTTGCTCATAGGACCAGAAACTGCATGTGATTCAACTCCATTTAGGACTGCGAAACAAACGCTAGCTCGCCTTAAAAGAAACATAGTCTGCTTTTGAGAAAACAGAACTCTTCCACTCTAGTGTGTTTCTTGTGGGTCCAAACAGTGAGCTTGCTCAGAACAAAAGAACTGTGCTTCCTACACACACGGGCCATATCTAGTTCAACTCGGCTTAGGAAACTGACAAGAACAGTAGCTCCTCTTCAGTCCAATACACTGTACTTGCTGGGAACAGATGCGAGTGCTATTTGCACTGTATATGGCAATGGGAGCACAATAGTGACTCTTCTTACCAGAAAACAACTCTTTATTGCAGGACCAGAAACTGCATGGGATTCAACTCCATTTCATACTGGGAAACAAACAATAGCTCACCTTACAAAAAGCACACTCTGCTTTTGAGAAAAGAGCACTCTTCTACTCTATTGTGTTTCCTATAGGGCAAGAACAGTGCGCTTGTTCAGAACAAAAGAACTGTGCTTCCTACACACACCGACTATATGTAGTTCAACTCTGCTTAGGAAATTGACAAGAACAGTAGCTCCTCTGCAGTCCAATACACTGTACTTGATGGGAACAGACACGAGTCCTCTTTGCACTATGTGTGGCAATGGGAGCACAATAGTGACTTTCCTTACCAGAAAACAACTCTAGCTCATAGGACCAAAAACCTCATGTGATTCAACTCCATTTAGGACTGGGAAACAAACACTAGCTCGCCTTACAAGAAACACACTCTGCTTTTGAGAAAAGAGCACTCTTCTACTCTACTGTGTTTCCTATAGGGCCAAAACAGTGAGCTTGCTCAGAACAAAAGAACTGTGCTTCCTACACATACGGGCAATATCTAGGTCAATTCTGCTTACGAAACTGACAAGAACAGTAGCTCCTCTTCAGTCCAATACACTGTACTTGCTGGGAACAGAGGCGAGTGCTATTTGCACTGTGTATGGCAATGGGAGCGCAATAGTGACTCTTCTTACCAGAAAACAACTCTTGCGCGTAGGACCAGAAAATGCATGTGATTCAACTCCATTTAGGACTGGGAAACAAACGCTAGCTCGCCTTATAAGGAACACACTCTGCTTTTGAGAAAAGAGCACTCTTCTACTCTACTGTGTTTACTATGGCTTCGAACAGTGAGGTTGCTCAAAACAAAAGAACTGTGCTTCCTACACAAACGGGCCATATCTATTTTAACTCCGCTTAGGAAACTGACAAGAACAGTAGCTCCTCTTCAGTCCAATGCACTGTACTTGCTGGAAAGAGACGCGAGAGCTATTTGCACTGTATATGGCAATGGGAGCGCAATAGTGACTCTTCTTACCAGTTAACATCTCTTGCTCGTAGGACCAGAAACTGCATGTGATTCAACTCCATTTTGGACTGAGAAACAAACGCTAGCTCGCCTTACAAGAAACACACTCTGCTTTTGAGAAAAGAGCACTCTTCTACTCTACTGTGTTTCCTATAGTGCCAGAACAGTGAGCTTGCTCAGAACAAAAGAACTGTGCTTCCTACACACACAGGCCATATCTAGTTCAACTCTGCTTAGGAAACTGACAAGAGCAGTAGGTCCTGTTCAGTCCAATACACTGTACATGCTGGGAACAGACGCGAGTGCTATTTGCCCTGTGTATGACAATGGGAGCGCAATAGTGACTCTTCTTACCAGAAAACAACTCTTGTTCGTAGGACCAGGAACTGCATGTGACTCAACTAGATTTAGGACGGGAAAAAAACGCTAGCTCGCCTTACATGAAACACTCTCTGCTTTTGAGAAAAGAGCACTCTTCTACTCTACTGTGTTTCCTATAAGGCCAGAATAGTGAGCTTGCTCAGAACAAAAGAACTGTGCTTCCTACACACACTGGCTATACCTAGTTCAACTCTGCTTAGGAAACTGACAAGAACAGTTGGTCCACTTCAGTCCAATACACTGTACTTGCTGGGAACAGACGCCAGTGCTATTTGCCGTGTGTATGACAGTGGGAGCTCAATAGTGACTCTTCTTACCAGAAAAATCTCTTGCTCCTAGGACCAGAAACTGCATGTGATTCAACTCCATTTAGGACTGCAAAACAAACGCTAGCTCGCCTTACAAGAAACACACTATGCTTTTGAGAAAAGAGCACTCTTCTACTCTACTGTGTTTCCTATGGGGTCTGAACAGTGAGCTTGCTCAGAACAAAAGAACTGTGCTTCCTACACACACGGGCCATATCTAGTTCAACTCTACCTAGGAAACTGACAAGAACAGTAGCTCCTCTTCAGTCCAATACACTGTACTTAATGGGAACAGAGACGAGTGCTATTTGCACTGTGTATGGCAATGGGAGCACAATAGTGACTTTCCTTACCAGAAAACAACTCTTGCTCATAGGACCAAAAACTGCAAGTGATTCAACTCCACTTTGGACTGCGAAACAAACGCTAGCTCGCCTTACAAGAAACACACTCTGCTTATGATAAAAGAGCACTCTTCTACTCTTCTCTGTTTCCTTTAAGTTCCAAACAGTGAGCTTGCTCAGAACAAAAGAACTGTGCTTCCTACACACACGGGCAATATCTAGTTCAACTCTGCTTAGGAAACTGACAAGAACAGTAGATCCTCTTCAGTCTAATACACTGTACTTGCTGGGAAAAGACGCCAGTGCTATTTGCCCTGTGTATGACAATGGGAGCTCAATAGTGACTCTTCTTACCAGAAAACAACTCTTGCTCCTAGGACCAGAAACTGCATGTGATTCAACTCCATTTAGGACTGCAAAACAAACGCTAGCTCGCCTTACAAGAAACACACTCTGCTTTTGAGAAAAGAGCACTCTTCTACTCTAGAGTGTTTCCTATGTGGTCTGAACAGTGAGCTTGCTCAGAACAAAAGAACTGTGCTTCCTACACACACGGGCCATATCTGTTCAACTCTATTTAGGAAACTGACAAGAACAGTAGCTCCACTTCAGTCCAATACACTGTACTTAATGGGAACAGACGTGACTGCTATTTGCACTGTGTATGGCAATGGGAGCACAATAGTGACTTTCCTTACCAGAAAACAACTCCTGCTCATAGGACCAAAAACGGCATGTGATTCAACTCCTTTTAGGACTGGGAAACAAACACTAGCTCGCCTTACAGGAAACACACTCTGCTTTTGAGAAAAGATCACTCTTCTACTCTACTGTGTTTCCTATAGGGCCAGAACAGTGAGCTTGCTCAGAACAAAAGAACTGTGCTTCCTACACACACGGCCATATCTAGTTCAATTCTGCTTAGGAAACTGACAGGAACAGTAGATACTCTTCAGTCCAATACACTGTACATGCTGGGAACAGACGCCAGCATATTTGTAATGTGTATGTCAATGTGAGTGGAATAGTGACTCTTCTTATCAGAAAACAACTCTTGCTCATAGGACCAGAAACTGCATGTGATTCAACTCCATTTAGAACTGGGAAACAAACACTAGCTCGCCTTACAATAAACACACTCTGCTTTTGAGAAAACAGCACTCTTCTACTCTAATGTGTTTTTTGTAGGGCCAGAATAGTGAGCTTGCTCAGAACAAAAGAACTGTGCTTCCTACACACACCGACTATATCTAGTTCAGGTCTGCTTAGGAAACTGACAAGAACAGTAGATCCTCTTCAGTCCATTACACTGTACATGCTGGGAACAGACGCCAGTGCTATTTGCCCTGTGTATGACAATGGGAGCGCAATAGTGACTCTTCTTACCAGAAAACAACTCTTGCTCATAGGACCAGAAACTGCATGGGATTCAACTCCATTTAGGACTGCGAAACAAAAGCTAGCTCGCCTTACAAGAAACACACTCTGCTTTTGAGAAAAGATCACTCTCCTACTCTAGAGTGATTCCTATGGGGTCCGAACAGTGAGCTTGCTCAGAACAAAGCAACTGTGCTTCCTACACACACGGGCCATATCCAGTTCAATTCTGCTTAGGAAACTGACAAGAACAGTAGCTCCTCTTCAGTCCAATACAATGTACATGCAGGGAACAGATGCCAGGGCTATTTGCAATGTGTATGACAATGGGACCGCAATAGTGTCTCTTCTTACCAGAAAACATCTCTTGCTCATAGGACCAGAAACTGCATGTGATTCAACTCCATTTAGGACTGTGAAACAAACGCTAGCTCACCTTACAAGAAACATACTCTGCTTTTGAGAAAAGAGAACTCTTCTACTCTACTGTGTTTCCTGTGGGGTCCAAAGAGTGAGCTTGCTCAGAACAAAAGAACTGTGCTTCCTACACACACGGCCATATCTAGTCAATTCTGCTGAGGAAACTGACAAGAACAGTAGATCCTCTTCAGTCCAATACACTGTACATGCTGGGAAGAGATGCCAGTGCTATTTGCCCTGTGTATGACAATGGGAGTGCAATAGTCACTCTTCTTACCAGAAAACAACTCTTGCTCATAGGACCATAAACTGCATGTGATTCAACTCCATTTAGGACTGGGAAACAAACGCTAGCTCGCCTTACAAGAAACACACTCTGCTTTTGAGAAAAGAGGACACTTCTACTCTACTGTGTTTTCAACAGGGCCAAAACCGTGAGCTTGCTCAGAACAAAAGAACTGTGCTTCCTACACACACGGCCATATCTAGTTCAATTCTGCTTAGGAAACTGACAAGAACAGTAGATCCTCTTCCGTCCCATACACTGTAATTACTGGGAACAGACGCCAGTGCTATTTGCCCTGTGTATGACAATGGGAGCACAATAGTGACTCTTCTTACCAGAAAACAACTCTTGCTCGTAGGACCAGAAACTGCATGTGATTCCACTCCATTTAGGTCTGGGAGACAAACGCTAGCTCGCCTTACAACTAACACACTCTGCTTTTGAGAAAAGAGCACTGAGTTTCCTATGGGGTCCGCACAGTAAGCTTGCTCAGAACAAATGAACTGTGCTTCCTACACACACGGGCCATATCTAGTTCAACTCTGCAGAGGAAACTGACAAGAACAGTAGATCCTCTTCAGTCCAATACACTGTACAGGCTGGGAACAGACGCCAGTGCTATTTGCCCTGTGTATGACAATGAGAGCGCAATAGTGACTCTTCTTACCAGAAAACAACTCTTGCTTGTAGGACCAGAAACTGCATGTGATTCCACTCCATTTAGGTCTGGGAAGCAAACGCTATCTCGCCTTACAAGAAACACACTCTGCTTTTGAGAAAAGAGCACTCTTCTACAATACTGTGTTTCCTATAGGGCCAGAACAGTGAGCTTGCTCAGAACAAAAGAACTGTGCTTCCTACACACATGGCCGTATCTAGTTCAATTCTGCTTACGCCTTACAAGAAACACACTCTGCTTTTGAGAAAAGAGCACTCTTCTACTCTACTGTGTTTCCTATAGGGCCAGAAAGTGAGCTTGCTCAGAACAAAAGAACTGTGCTTCCTATACACACGGGCCATATCTAGTTCAACTCTGCTCAGGAAAATGACAAGAACAGTATCTCCTCTTCAGTCCAATACACTGTACTTGATTGGAAAAGATGCAAGTGCTATTTGCACTGTGTATGGCAATGGGAGCACAAGAGTGACTCTTCTTACCAAAAAACAACTCTACTCGTAGGACCAGAAACTGCATGTGATTCAACTTCATTTACGACTGGGAAACAAAAGCTAGCTCGCCTTACAAGAAATACACTCTGCTTTTGAGAAAAGAGTACTCTTCTACTCTACTGTGTTTCCTATGGGGTCCGAACAGTTAGCTTGCTCAGAACAAATGAACTGTGCTTCCTACACACACGGGCCACATCTAGTTCAATTCTGCTTAGGAAACTGACAAGAACAGTAGATCCTCTTCAGTCCAATACACTGTACTTGCTGGGTACAGACGCCAGTGCTATTTGCACTGTGTATGGCAAAGGGAGCGCAATAGTGACTCTTCTTACCAGAAAACAACTCTTGCTCGTAGGACCAAAAACTGCATTTGATTCAACTCCATTTAGGACTGGGAAACAAACGGTAGCTCGCCTTACAAGAAACACACTCTGCTTTTGAAAAAAGAGCACTCTTCTCTCTACTGTGTTTCCTATGGGGTTCGAACAGTGAGCTTGCTCAGAACAAAAGAACTGTGCTTCCTACACACAAGGGCCTTATCTTGTTCAACTTTGCTTAGGAAACTGACATGAACAGTAGCTCCTCTTCAGACCAATACACTGTACTTGCTGGGAACAGATGCGTTTTCTATTTGCACTGTGTTTGGCAATGGGAGCACAATAGTGACTTTCCTTACCAGAAAACAACTCTTGCGCGTAGGACCAAAAACTGCATGTGATTCAACTCCATTTAGGACTGGGAAACAAATGCTAGCTCGCCTTACAAGAAACACACTCTGCTTTTGAGAAAAGAGCACTCTTCTACTCTAATGTGTTTCCTATAGGGCCAGAGCAGTGAGCTTGCTCAGAACAAAGGAACTGTGCTTCCTACACACATGGGCCATATCTAGTTCAACTCTGCTTAGAAAACTGATGAGAACAGTAGCTCCTCTTCAGTCCAATGAACTGTACTTGCTGGGAACAGATGCGAGTGTTATTTGTACTATGTATGGCAATGGGAGCGCAATAGTGACTCTTCTTACCAGAAAACAACTCTTGCTCGTAGGACCAAAAACTCTATTTGATTCAACTCCATTTAGGACTGGGAAACAAACGCTATCTCGCCTTACAAGAAACATACTCTGCTTTTGAAAAAAGAGCACTCTTCTACTCTACTGTGTTTTCTATGGTGTCCGAACAGTGAGCTTGCTGAGAACAAAAGAACTGTGCTTCCTACACACACGGGCCATATCTAGTTCAACTCTGCTTAGGAAACTGACAAGAACAGTTGCTCCTCTTCAGTACAATACACTGTACTTGCTGGGAACAGACGAGAGGGCTATTTGCACTATGTATGGCAAAGGGAGCGCAATAGTCACTCTTCTTACCAGAAAACAACTCTTGCTTGTAGGACCAAAAACTGCATTTGATTCAACTCCATTTAGGACTGGGAAACAAACGCTAGCTCGCCTTACAAGAAACACACTCTGCTTTTGAGAAAAGAGCACTCTTCTACTCTACTGTGTTACCTATAGGGCCAGTACAGTGAGCTTGCTCAGAACAAAAGAACTGTGCTTCCTACACAAAAGGCCATATCCAATTCAATTCTGCTTAGGAAACTGACAAGAACAGTAGCTCCTCTTCAGTCCAATACACTGTACTTGCTGGGAACAGATGCGTTTTCTATTTGCACTGTGTTTGGCAATGGGAGCACAATAGTGACTTTCCTTACCAGAAAACAACCCTTGCGTGTAGGACCAAAAACTACATGTGATTCAACTCCATTTAGGACTGGGAAACAAACGCTAGCTCGCCTTACAAGAAACACACTCTGCTTTTGAGAAAAGAGCACTCTTCTACTCTAATGTGTTTCCTATAGGGCCAGAACAGTGAGCTTGCTCAGAACAAAAGAACTGTGCTTCCTACACACACGGGCTATATCTAGTTCAACTCTGCGTAGGAAACTGACAAGAACAGTAGATCCTCTTCAGTCCAATACACTGTACATGCTGGGAAAAGACGCCAGTGCTATTTGCCTGTGTATGACAATGCGAGCTCAATAGTGACTCTTCTTAACAGAAAACAACTCTTGCTTGTAGGACCAGAAACTGCATGTGATTCAACTCCATTTAGGTCTGGGAAGCAAACGCTATCTTGCCTTACAACTAACACACTCTGCTTTTGAGAAAAGAGCACTGAGTTTCCTATGGGGTCCGCACAGTAAGCTTGCTCAGAACAAATGAACTGTGCTTCCTACACACACGGGCCATATCTAGTTCAACTCTGCAGAGGAAACTGACAAGAACAGTAGATCCTCTTCAGTCCAATACACTGTACAGGCTGGGAACAGATGCCAGTGCTATTTGCCCTGTGTATGACAATGTGAGCGCAATAGTGACTCTTCTTACCAGAAAACAACTCTTGCTTGTAGGACCAGAAACTGCATGTGATTCCACTCCATTTAGGTCTGGGAAGCAAACGCTATCTCGCCTTACAAGAAACACACTCTGCTTTTGAGAAAAGAGCACTCTTCTACAATACTGTGTTTCCTATAGGGCCAGAACAGTGAGCTTGCTCAGAACAAAAGAACTGTGGTTCCTACACACATGGCCGTATCTAGTTCAATTCTGCTTACGCCTTACAAGAAACACACTCTGCTTTTGAGAAAAGAGCACTCTTCTACTCTACTGTGTTTCCTATAGGGCCAGAAAGTGAGCTTGCTCAGAACAAAAGAACTGTGCTTACTATACACACGGGCCATATCTAGTTCAACTCTGCTCAGGAAACTGACAAGAACAGTATCTCCTCTTCAGTCCAATACACTGTACTTGATTGGAAAAGATGCAAGTGCTATTTGCACTGTGTATGGCAATGGGAGCACAAGAGTGACTCTTCTTACCAAAAAACAACTCTACTCATAGGACCAGAAACTGCATGTGATTCAACTTCATTTACGACTGGGAAACAAAAGCTAGCTCGCCTTTCAAGAAATACACTCTGCTTTTGAGAACAGAGTACTCTTCTACTCTACTGTGTTTCCTATGGGGTCCGAACAGTTAGCTTGCTCAGAACAAATGAACTGTGCTTCCTACACACACGGGCCATATCTAGTTCAATTCTGCTTAGGAAACTGACAAGAACAGTAGATCCTCTTCAGTCCAATACACTGTACTTGCTGGGTACAGACGCCAGTGCTATTTGCACTGTGTATGGCAAAGGGAGCGCAATAGTGACTCTTCTTACCAGAAAACAACTCTTGCTCGTAGGACCAAAAACTGCATTTGATTCAACTCCATTTAGGACTGGGAAACAAACGGTAGCTCGCCTTACAAGAAACACACTCTGCTTTTGAAAAAAGAGCACTCTTCTCTCTACTGTGTTTCCTATGGGGTTCGAACAGTGAGCTTGCTCAGAACAAAAGAACTGTGCTTCCTACACACAAGGGCCTTATCTTGTTCAACTTTGCTTAGGAAACTGACATGAACAGTAGCTCCTCTTCAGACCAATACACTGTACTTGCTGGGAACAGATGCGTTTTCTATTTGCACTGTGTTTGGCAATGGGAGCACAATAGTGACTTTCCTTACCAGAAAACAACCCTTGCGCGTAGGACCAAAAACTACATGTGATTCAACTCCATTTAGGACTGGGAAACAAACGCTAGCTCGCCTTACAAGAAACACACTCTGCTTTTGAGAAAAGAGCACTCTTCTACTCTAATGTGTTTCCTATAGGGCCAGAACAGTGAGCTTGCTCAGAACAAAAGAACTGTGCTTCCTACACACACGGGCTATATCTAGTTCAACTCTGCGTAGGAAACTGACAAGAACAGTAGATCCTCTTCAGTCCAATACACTGTACATGCTGGGAAAAGACGCCAGTGCTATTTGCCCTGTGTATGACAATGCTAGCTCAATAGTGACTCTTCTTAACAGAAAACAACTCTTGCTTGTAGGACCAGAAACTGCATGTGATTCAACTCCATTTAGGTCTGGGAAGCAAACACTTTCTCGCCTTACAAGAAACACACTCTGCTTTTGAGAAAAGAGCACTCTTCTACTCTACTGTGTTTCCTATAGGGCCAGAAAGTGAGCTTGCTCAGAACAAAAGAACTGTGCTTCCTATACACACGGGCCATATCTAGTTCAACTCTGCTCAGGAAACTGACAAGAACAGTATCTCCTCTTCAGTCCAATACACTGTACTTGATTGGAAAAGATGCAAGTGCTATTTCCACTGTGTATGGCAATGGGAGCACAAGAGTGACTCTTCTTACCAAAAAACAACTCTACTCGTAGGACCAGAAACTGCATGTGATTCAACTTCATTTACGACTGGGAAACAAAAACTAGCTCGCCTTACAAGAAATACACTCTGCTTTTGAGAAAAGAGTACTCTTCTACTCTACTGTGTTTCCTATGGGGTCCGAACAGTTAGCTTACTCAGAACAAATGAACTGTGCTTCCTACACACACGGGCCATATCTAGTTCAATTCTGCTTAGGAAACTGACAAGAACAGTAGATCCTCTTCAGTCCAATACACTGTACATGCTGAGAACAGAGGCCAGTGCTATTTGCACTGTGTATGGGAATGGGAGCGCAATAGTGACTCTTCTTACCAGAAAACAACTCTTGCTCGTAGGACCAAAAACTGCATTTGATTCAACTCCATTTAGGACTGGGAAACAAACGCTAGCTCGCCTTACAAGAAACACACTCTGCTTTTGAGAAAAGAGCACTCTTCTACTCTACTGTGTTTCCTATGGGGTCCGAACAGTGAGCTTGCTCAGAACAAAAGAACTGTGCTTCCTACACACACGGAACATATCTAGTTCAACTCTGCTTAGGAAACTGAAAATAACAGTAGATCCTCTTCAGTCGAATACGCTGTACATGCTGGGTACAGACGACAGTGCCATTTGCACTGTGTATGGCAATGGGAGCGCAATAGTGACTCTCTTACCAGAAAACAACCCTTGCTCGTAGGACCAGAAACTGCATGTGATTCAACTCCATTTAGGACTGGGAAACAAACGCTAGCTTGCCTTACAAGAAACACACTCTGCTTTTGAGAAAAGAGCACTCTTCTACTCTACTGTGTTTCCTATGGTGTCCAAACAGTGAGCTTGCTCAGAACAAAAGAACTGTGCTTCCTACACACACGGGCCATATCTAGTTCAATTCTGCTTAGGAAACTGACAAGAACAGTGGCTCCTCTTCAATCCAATACACTGTACTTGCTGAGAGCAAACGCGAGTGCTATTTGCACTGTGTATGGCAATGGGAGCGCAATAGTGACTCTTCTTACCAGAAAACAACTCTTGCTCTTAGGACCAGAAACTGCATGTGATTCAACTCCATTTAGGACTGGGATGCAAACGCTAGGTCGCCTTACACTAAACACACTCGGCTTTTGAGAAAAGAGCACTCTTCTACTCTACTGTGTTTCCTATGGGGTCCGAACAGTCAGCTTGCTCAGAACAACAGAACTGTGCTTCCTACACACGGGACATATCTAGTTCAACTCTGTTTAGGAACCTGACAAGAACAGTAGCTCCTCTTCAGTCCAATACACTGTACTTGCTGGGACCAGACGCGAGTGCTATTTGCACTGTGTATGGCAATGGGAGCGCAATAGTGACTCTCGTTACCAGAAAAAACTCTTGCTCGTAGGACCAGAAACTGCATGTGATTCAACACCATTTCAGACTGGGAAACAAACGCTAGCTCGCCTTACAAGAAACACACTCTGCTTTTGAGGAAAGAGCACTCTTCTACTCTACTGTGTTTCCTATAGGGCCAGAACAGTGAGCTTGCTGAGTACAAAAGAACTGTGCTTCCTACACACATGGGCCATATCTAGTTCAACTCTGATTAGGAACCTGACAAGAACAGTAGATCCTCTTCAGTCCATTACACTGTACATGCTGAGAACAGAGGCCAGTGCTATTTGCACTGTGTATGGCAATGGGAGCGCAATAGTGACTCTTCTTACCAGAAAACAACTCTTGCTCGTAGGACCAAAAACTGCATTTGTTTCAACTCCATTTAGGACTGGGAAACAAAAGCTAGCTCGCCTTACAAGAAACACACTCTGCTTTTGAGAAAAGAGCACTCTTCTACTCTACTGTGTTTCCTATGGGGTCCGAACAGTGAGCTTGCTCAGAACAAAAGAACTGTGCTTCCTACACACACGGAACATATCTAGTTCAACTCTGCTTAGGAAACTGACAAGAACAGTAGATCCTCTTCAGTCGAATACGCTGTACATGCTGGGTACAGACGCCAGTGCCATTTGCACTGTGTATGGCAATGGGAGTGCAATAGTGACTCTTCTTGCCAGAAAACAACCCTTGCTCATAGGACCAGAAACTGCATGTGATTCAACTCCATTTAGGACTGGTAAACAAACGCTAGCTTGCCTTACAAGAAAAACACTCTGCTTTTGAGAAAAGAGCACTCTTCTACTCTACTGTGTTTCCTATGGGGTCCAAACAGTGAGCTTGCTCAGAACAAAAGAACTGTGCTTCCTACACACACGGGCCATATCTAGTTCAACTCTGCAGAGGAAACTGACAAGAACAGTAGATCCTCTTCAGTCCAATACACTGTACAGGCTGGGAACAGACGCCAGTGCTATTTGCCCTGTGTATGACAATGAGAGCGCAATAGTGACTCTTCTTACCAGAAAACAACTCTTGCTTGTAGGACCAGAAACTGCATGTGATTCCACTCCATTTAGGTCTGGGAAGCAAACGCTATCTCGCCTTACAAGAAACACACTCTGCTTTTGAGAAAAGAGCACTCTTCTACAATACTGTGTTTCCTATAGGGCCAGAACAGTGAGCTTGCTCAGAACAAAAGAACTGTGCTTCCTACACACATGGCCGTATCTAGTTCAATTCTGCTTACGCCTTACAAGAAACACACTCTGCTTTTGAGAAAAGAGCACTCTTCTACTCTACTGTGTTTCCTATAGGCCCAGAAAGTGAGCTTGCTCAGAACAAAAGAACTGTGCTTCCTATACACACGGGCCATATCTAGTTCAACTCTGCTCAGGAAAATGACAAGAACAGTATCTCCTCTTCAGTCCAATACACTGTACTTGATTGGAAAAGATGCAAGTGCTATTTGCACTGTGTATGGCAATGGGAGCACAAGAGTGACTCTTCTTACCAAAAAACAACTCTACTCGTAGGACCAGAAACTGCATGTGATTCAACTTCATTTACGACTGGGAAACAAAAGCTAGCTCGCCTTACAAGAAATACACTCTGCTTTTGAGAAAAGAGTACTCTTCTACTCTACTGTGTTTCCTATGGGGTCCGAACAGTTAGCTTGCTCAGAACAAATGAACTGTGCTTCCTACACACACGGGCCACATCTAGTTCAATTCTGCTTAGGAAACTGACAAGAACAGTAGATCCTCTTCAGTCCAATACACTGTACTTGCTGGGTACAGACGCCAGTGCTATTTGCACTGTGTATGGCAAAGGGAGCGCAATAGTGACTCTTCTTACCAGAAAACAACTCTTGCTCGTAGGACCAAAAACTGCATTTGATTCAACTCCATTTAGGACTGGGAAACAAACGGTAGCTCGCCTTACAAGAAACACACTCTGCTTTTGAAAAAAGAGCACTCTTCTCTCTACTGTGTTTCCTATGGGGTTCGAACAGTGAGCTTGCTCAGAACAAAAGAACTGTGCTTCCTACACACAAGGGCCTTATCTTGTTCAACTTTGCTTAGGAAACTGACATGAACAGTAGCTCCTCTTCAGACCAATACACTGTACTTGCTGGGAACAGATGCGTTTTCTATTTGCACTGTGTTTGGCAATGGGAGCACAATAGTGACTTTCCTTACCAGAAAACAACTCTTGCGCGTAGGACCAAAAACTGCATGTGATTCAACTCCATTTAGGACTGGGAAACAAATGCTAGCTCGCCTTACAAGAAACACACTCTGCTTTTGAGAAAAGAGCACCTTTCTACCCTACTGTGTTACCAATGGGGTCCGAACTGTGAGCTTGCTCAGAACAAAAGAACTGTGCTTCCTACACACATGGGCCATATCTAGTTCAACTCTGCTTAGAAAACTGATGAGAACAGTAGCTCCTCTTCAGTCCAATGAACTGTACTTGCTGGGAACAGATGCGAGTGTTATTTGTACTATGTATGGCAATGGGAGCGCAATAGTGACTCTTCTTACCAGAAAACAACTCTTGCTCGTAGGACCAAAAACTCTATTTGATTCAACTCCATTTAGGACTGGGAAACAAACGCTATCTCGCCTTACAAGAAACATACTCTGCTTTTGAAAAAAGAGCACTCTTCTACTCTACTGTGTTTTCTATGGTGTCCGAACAGTGAGCTTGCTGAGAACAAAAGAACTGTGCTTCCTACACACACGGGCCATATCTAGTTCAACTCTGCTTAGGAAACTGACAAGAACAGTTGCTCCTCTTCAGTACAATACACTGTACTTGCTGGGAACAGACGAGAGGGCTATTTGCACTATGTATGGCAAAGGGAGCGCAATAGTCACTCTTCTTACCAGAAAACAACTCTTGCTTGTAGGACCAAAAACTGCATTTGATTCAACTCCATTTAGGACTGGGAAACAAACGCTAGCTCGCCTTACAAGAAACACACTCTGCTTTTGAGAAAAGAGCACTCTTCTACTCTACTGTGTTACCTATAGGGCCAGTACAGTGAGCTTGCTCAGAACAAAAGAACTGTGCTTCCTACACAAAAGGCCATATCCAATTCAATTCTGCTTAGGAAACTGACAAGAACAGTAGCTCCTCTTCAGTCCAATACACTGTACTTGCTGGGAACAGATGCGTTTTCTATTTGCACTGTGTTTGGCAATGGGAGCACAATAGTGACTTTCCTTACCAGAAAACAACCCTTGCGTGTAGGACCAAAAACTACATGTGATTCAACTCCATTTAGGACTGGGAAACAAACGCTAGCTCGCCTTACAAGAAACACACTCTGCTTTTGAGAAAAGAGCACTCTTCTACTCTAATGTGTTTCCTATAGGGCCAGAACAGTGAGCTTGCTCAGAACAAAAGAACTGTGCTTCCTACACACACGGGCTATATCTAGTTCAACTCTGCGTAGGAAACTGACAAGAACAGTAGATCCTCTTCAGTCCAATACACTGTACATGCTGGGAAAAGACGCCAGTGCTATTTGCCTGTGTATGACAATGCGAGCTCAATAGTGACTCTTCTTAACAGAAAACAACTCTTGCTTGTAGGACCAGAAACTGCATGTGATTCAACTCCATTTAGGTCTGGGAAGCAAACGCTATCTTGCCTTACAACTAACACACTCTGCTTTTGAGAAAAGAGCACTGAGTTTCCTATGGGGTCCGCACAGTAAGCTTGCTCAGAACAAATGAACTGTGCTTCCTACACACACGGGCCATATCTAGTTCAACTCTGCAGAGGAAACTGACAAGAACAGTAGATCCTCTTCAGTCCAATACACTGTACAGGCTGGGAACAGATGCCAGTGCTATTTGCCCTGTGTATGACAATGTGAGCGCAATAGTGACTCTTCTTACCAGAAAACAACTCTTGCTTGTAGGACCAGAAACTGCATGTGATTGAACTCCATTTAGGTCTGGGAAGCAAACGCTATCTCGCCTTACAAGAAACACACTCTGCTTTTGAGAAAAGAGCACTCTTCTACAATACTGTGTTTCCTATAGGGCCAGAACAGTGAGCTTGCTCAGAACAAAAGAACTGTGGTTCCTACACACATGGCCGTATCTAGTTCAATTCTGCTTACGCCTTACAAGAAACACACTCTGCTTTTGAGAAAAGAGCACTCTTCTACTCTACTGTGTTTCCTATAGGGCCAGAAAGTGAGCTTGCTCAGAACAAAAGAACTGTGCTTACTATACACACGGGCCATATCTAGTTCAACTCTGCTCAGGAAACTGACAAGAACAGTATCTCCTCTTCAGTCCAATACACTGTACTTGATTGGAAAAGATGCAAGTGCTATTTGCACTGTGTATGGCAATGGGAGCACAAGAGTGACTCTTCTTACCAAAAAACAACTCTACTCATAGGACCAGAAACTGCATGTGATTCAACTTCATTTACGACTGGGAAACAAAAGCTAGCTCGCCTTTCAAGAAATACACTCTGCTTTTGAGAACAGAGTACTCTTCTACTCTACTGTGTTTCCTATGGGGTCCGAACAGTTAGCTTGCTCAGAACAAATGAACTGTGCTTCCTACACACACGGGCCATATCTAGTTCAATTCTGCTTAGGAAACTGACAAGAACAGTAGATCCTCTTCAGTCCAATACACTGTACTTGCTGGGTACAGACGCCAGTGCTATTTGCACTGTGTATGGCAAAGGGAGCGCAATAGTGACTCTTCTTACCAGAAAACAACTCTTGCTCGTAGGACCAAAAACTGCATTTGATTCAACTCCATTTAGGACTGGGAAACAAACGGTAGCTCGCCTTACAAGAAACACACTCTGCTTTTGAAAAAAGAGCACTCTTCTCTCTACTGTGTTTCCTATGGGGTTCGAACAGTGAGCTTGCTCAGAACAAAAGAACTGTGCTTCCTACACACAAGGGCCTTATCTTGTTCAACTTTGCTTAGGAAACTGACATGAACAGTAGCTCCTCTTCAGACCAATACACTGTACTTGCTGGGAACAGATGCGTTTTCTATTTGCACTGTGTTTGGCAATGGGAGCACAATAGTGACTTTCCTTACCAGAAAACAACTCTTGCGCGTAGGACCAAAAACTGCATGTGATTCAACTCCATTTAGGACTGGGAAACAAATGCTAGCTCGCCTTACAAGAAACACACTCTGCTTTTGAGAAAAGAGCACTCTTCTACTCTAATGTGTTTCCTATAGGGCCAGAGCAGTGAGCTTGCTCAGAACAAAGGAACTGTGCTTCCTACACACATGGGCCATATCTAGTTCAACTCTGCTTAGAAAACTGATGAGAACAGTAGCTCCTCTTCAGTCCAATGAACTGTACTTGCTGGGAACAGATGCGAGTGTTATTTGTACTATGTATGGCAATGGGAGCGCAATAGTGACTCTTCTTACCAGAAAACAACTCTTGCTCGTAGGACCAAAAACTCTATTTGATTCAACTCCATTTAGGACTGGGAAACAAACGCTATCTCGCCTTACAAGAAACATACTCTGCTTTTGAAAAAAGAGCACTCTTCTACTCTACTGTGTTTTCTATGGTGTCCGAACAGTGAGCTTGCTGAGAACAAAAGAACTGTGCTTCCTACACACACGGGCCATATCTAGTTCAACTCTGCTTAGGAAACTGACAAGAACAGTTGCTCCTCTTCAGTCCAATACACTGTACTTGCTGGGAACAGACGAGAGGGCTATTTGCACTATGTATGGCAAAGGGAGCGCAATAGTCACTCTTCTTACCAGAAAACAACTCTTGCTTGTAGGACCAAAAACTGCATTTGATTCAACTCCATTTAGGACTGGGAAACAAACGCTAGCTCGCCTTACAAGAAACACACTCTGCTTTTGAGAAAAGAGCACTCTTCTACTCTACTGTGTTACCTATAGGGCCAGTACAGTGAGCTTGCTCAGAACAAAAGAACTGTGCTTCCTACACAAATGGCCATATCCAATTCAATTCTGCTTAGGAAACTGACAAGAACAGTAGCTCCTCTTCAGTCCAATACACTGTACTTGCTGGGAACAGATGCGTTTTCTATTTGCACTGTGTTTGGCAATGGGAGCACAATAGTGACTTTCCTTACCAGAAAACAACCCTTGCGCGTAGGACCAAAAACTACATGTGATTCAACTCCATTTAGGACTGGGAAACAAACGCTAGCTCGCCTTACAAGAAACACACTCTGCTTTTGAGAAAAGAGCACTCTTCTACTCTAATGTGTTTCCTATAGGGCCAGAACAGTGAGCTTGCTCAGAACAAAAGAACTGTGCTTCCTACACACACGGGCTATATCTAGTTCAACTCTGCGTAGGAAACTGACAAGAACAGTAGATCCTCTTCAGTCCAATACACTGTACATGCTGGGAAAAGACGCCAGTGCTATTTGCCCTGTGTATGACAATGCTAGCTCAATAGTGACTCTTCTTAACAGAAAACAACTCTTGCTTGTAGGACCAGAAACTGCATGTGATTCAACTCCATTTAGGTCTGGGAAGCAAACGCTTTCTCGCCTTACAAGAAACACACTCTGCTTTTGAGAAAAGAGCACTCTTCTACTCTACTGTGTTTCCTATAGGGCCAGAAAGTGAGCTTGCTCAGAACAAAAGAACTGTGCTTCCTATACACACGGGCCATATCTAGTTCAACTCTGCTCAGGAAACTGACAAGAACAGTATCTCCTCTTCAGTCCAATACACTGTACTTGATTGGAAAAGATGCAAGTGCTATTTCCACTGTGTATGGCAATGGGAGCACAAGAGTGACTCTTCTTACCAAAAAACAACTCTACTCGTAGGACCAGAAACTGCATGTGATTCAACTTCATTTACGACTGGGAAACAAAAACTAGCTCGCCTTACAAGAAATACACTCTGCTTTTGAGAAAAGAGTACTCTTCTACTCTACTGTGTTTCCTATGGGGTCCGAACAGTTAGCTTACTCAGAACAAATGAACTGTGCTTCCTACACACACGGGCCATATCTAGTTCAATTCTGCTTAGGAAACTGACAAGAACAGTAGATCCTCTTCAGTCCAATACACTGTACATGCTGAGAACAGAGGCCAGTGCTATTTGCACTGTGTATGGGAATGGGAGCGCAATAGTGACTCTTCTTACCAGAAAACAACTCTTGCTCGTAGGACCAAAAACTGCATTTGATTCAACTCCATTTAGGACTGGGAAACAAACGCTAGCTCGCCTTACAAGAAACACACTCTGCTTTTGAGAAAAGAGCACTCTTCTACTCTACTGTGTTTCCTATGGGGTCCGAACAGTGAGCTTGCTCAGAACAAAAGAACTGTGCTTCCTACACACACGGAACATATCTAGTTCAACTCTGCTTAGGAAACTGAAAATAACAGTAGATCCTCTTCAGTCGAATACGCTGTACATGCTGGGTACAGACGACAGTGCCATTTGCACTGTGTATGGCAATGGGAGCGCAATAGTGACTCTCTTACCAGAAAACAACCCTTGCTCGTAGGACCAGAAACTGCATGTGATTCAACTCCATTTAGGACTGGGAAACAAACGCTAGCTTGCCTTACAAGAAAAACACTCTGCTTTTGAGAAAAGAGCACTCTTCTACTCTACTGTGTTTCCTATGGGGTCCAAACAGTGAGCTTGCTCAGAACAAAAGAACTGTGCTTCCTACACACACGGGCCATATCTAGTTCAACTCTGCAGAGGAAACTGACAAGAACAGTAGATCCTCTTCAGTCCAATACACTGTACAGGCTGGGAACAGACGCCAGTGCTATTTGCCCTGTGTATGACAATGAGAGCGCAATAGTGACTCTTCTTACCAGAAAACAACTCTTGCTTGTAGGACCAGAAACTGCATGTGATTCCACTCCATTTAGGTCTGGGAAGCAAACGCTATCTCGCCTTACAAGAAACACACTCTGCTTTTGAGAAAAGAGCACTCTTCTACAATACTGTGTTTCCTATAGGGCCAGAACAGTGAGCTTGCTCAGAACAAAAGAACTGTGCTTCCTACACACATGGCCGTATCTAGTTCAATTCTGCTTACGCCTTACAAGAAACACACTCTGCTTTTGAGAAAAGAGCACTCTTCTACTCTACTGTGTTTCCTATAGGCCCAGAAAGTGAGCTTGCTCAGAACAAAAGAACTGTGCTTCCTATACACACGGGCCATATCTAGTTCAACTCTGCTCAGGAAAATGACAAGAACAGTATCTCCTCTTCAGTCCAATACACTGTACTTGATTGGAAAAGATGCAAGTGCTATTTGCACTGTGTATGGCAATGGGAGCACAAGAGTGACTCTTCTTACCAAAAAACAACTCTACTCGTAGGACCAGAAACTGCATGTGATTCAACTTCATTTACGACTGGGAAACAAAAGCTAGCTCGCCTTACAAGAAATACACTCTGCTTTTGAGAAAAGAGTACTCTTCTACTCTACTGTGTTTCCTATGGGGTCCGAACAGTTAGCTTGCTCAGAACAAATGAACTGTGCTTCCTACACACACGGGCCACATCTAGTTCAATTCTGCTTAGGAAACTGACAAGAACAGTAGATCCTCTTCAGTCCAATACACTGTACTTGCTGGGTACAGACGCCAGTGCTATTTGCACTGTGTATGGCAAAGGGAGCGCAATAGTGACTCTTCTTACCAGAAAACAACTCTTGCTCGTAGGACCAAAAACTGCATTTGATTCAACTCCATTTAGGACTGGGAAACAAACGGTAGCTCGCCTTACAAGAAACACACTCTGCTTTTGAAAAAAGAGCACTCTTCTCTCTACTGTGTTTCCTATGGGGTTCGAACAGTGAGCTTGCTCAGAACAAAAGAACTGTGCTTCCTACACACAAGGGCCTTATCTTGTTCAACTTTGCTTAGGAAACTGACATGAACAGTAGCTCCTCTTCAGACCAATACACTGTACTTGCTGGGAACAGATGCGTTTTCTATTTGCACTGTGTTTGGCAATGGGAGCACAATAGTGACTTTCCTTACCAGAAAACAACTCTTGCGCGTAGGACCAAAAACTGCATGTGATTCAACTCCATTTAGGACTGGGAAACAAATGCTAGCTCGCCTTACAAGAAACACACTCTGCTTTTGAGAAAAGAGCACCTTTCTACCCTACTGTGTTACCAATGGGGTCCGAACTGTGAGCTTGCTCAGAACAAAAGAACTGTGCTTCCTACACACATGGGCCATATCTAGTTCAACTCTGCTTAGAAAACTGATGAGAACAGTAGCTCCTCTTCAGTCCAATGAACTGTACTTGCTGGGAACAGATGCGAGTGTTATTTGTACTATGTATGGCAATGGGAGCGCAATAGTGACTCTTCTTACCAGAAAACAACTCTTGCTCGTAGGACCAAAAACTCTATTTGATTCAACTCCATTTAGGACTGGGAAACAAACGCTATCTCGCCTTACAAGAAACATACTCTGCTTTTGAAAAAAGAGCACTCTTCTACTCTACTGTGTTTTCTATGGTGTCCGAACAGTGAGCTTGCTGAGAACAAAAGAACTGTGCTTCCTACACACACGGGCCATATCTAGTTCAACTCTGCTTAGGAAACTGACAAGAACAGTTGCTCCTCTTCAGTACAATACACTGTACTTGCTGGGAACAGACGAGAGGGCTATTTGCACTATGTATGGCAAAGGGAGCGCAATAGTCACTCTTCTTACCAGAAAACAACTCTTGCTTGTAGGACCAAAAACTGCATTTGATTCAACTCCATTTAGGACTGGGAAACAAACGCTAGCTCGCCTTACAAGAAACACACTCTGCTTTTGAGAAAAGAGCACTCTTCTACTCTACTGTGTTACCTATAGGGCCAGTACAGTGAGCTTGCTCAGAACAAAAGAACTGTGCTTCCTACACAAAAGGCCATATCCAATTCAATTCTGCTTAGGAAACTGACAAGAACAGTAGCTCCTCTTCAGTCCAATACACTGTACTTGCTGGGAACAGATGCGTTTTCTATTTGCACTGTGTTTGGCAATGGGAGCACAATAGTGACTTTCCTTACCAGAAAACAACCCTTGCGTGTAGGACCAAAAACTACATGTGATTCAACTCCATTTAGGACTGGGAAACAAACGCTAGCTCGCCTTACAAGAAACACACTCTGCTTTTGAGAAAAGAGCACTCTTCTACTCTAATGTGTTTCCTATAGGGCCAGAACAGTGAGCTTGCTCAGAACAAAAGAACTGTGCTTCCTACACACACGGGCTATATCTAGTTCAACTCTGCGTAGGAAACTGACAAGAACAGTAGATCCTCTTCAGTCCAATACACTGTACAT
>NW_026735385.1:0-133301 GCF_949786415.1 Peromyscus eremicus
GCAGTTTTTTGTCCTACGAGCAAGAGTTGTTTTCTGGTAAGAAGAGTCACTATTGCGCTCCCTTTGCCATACACAGTGCAAATAGCACTCGCGTCTGTTCCCAACAAGTACAGTGTATTGGACTGAAGAGTAGCTACTGTTCTTGTCAGTTTCCTAAGCAGAGTTCAACTAGATATGGTCGGTGTGTGTAGGAAGCACGGTTTTTTTGTTCTGAGCAAGCTCACTGTTCTGGTCCTATAGAAAACACAGTAGAGTGGAAGAGTGCTCTTTTCTCAAAAGCAGAGTGTGTTTCTTGTAAGGCGAGCTAGCGTTTGTTTCCTATTCATAAATGGAGTTGAATCACATGCAGTTTCTGGTCCTACTAGCAAGAGTTGTTTTCTGGTAAGAAGAGTCACTATTGCGCTCCCATTGTCAATCACTGTGCAAATAGCACTGGCGTCTGTTCCCAGCAAGTACAGTGTATTGGACTGAAGAGGATCTACTGTTCTTGTCAGTTTCCTAAGCAGAGTTGAACTAGATATGGCCGGTGTGTGTAGGAAGCACGGTTCATTTGTTCTGAGCAAGCTCACTGTTATGACCGCATAGGAAACACAGTAGAGTAGAAGTGTGCCCTTTTCTCAAAGCAGAGCGTGTTTCTTGTAAGGCAAGCTAGCATTTGTTTCCCAGTCCTAAGTGGAGTTGAATCACATGCTGTTTCTGGTCCTAAGAGCAAGAGTTGTTTTCTGATAAGAAGAGTCACTATTGTGCTCCCATTGCTGTACACAGTGCAAATAGCACTCGCGTCTGTTGCCAGCAAATACAGTGTATTGGACGGAAGAGGAGCTAATGTTCTTGTCAGTTTCCTAAGCAGAGTTGAACTAGATATGGCCCGTGTGTATAGGAAGCACAGTTCTTTTGTTCTGAGCAAGCTCACTGTTCTGGCACTATAGGAAACACAGTAGAGTAGAAGAGTGCTCTTTTCTCAAAAGCAGAGTGTGTTTCTTGTAAGGCGAGCTAGCGTTTGTTTACCAGTCCTAAATGGAGTTGAATCCCATGCAGTTTCGGGTCCTACGACCAAGAGTTGTTTTCTGGTAAGAAGTGTCACTATTGCGCTCCCATTGTCATACACATGGCAAATAGCACTGGCGTCTGTTCCCAGCATGTACAGTGTATTGGACTGAAGAGGATCTACTGTTCTTGTCAGGTTCCTAAGCAGAGTTGAACTAGATATGACACCGTGTGTGTAGGAAGCACATTTCTTTTGTTCTGAGCAAGCTCTCTGTTTTGTCCCTACAGGAAACACAGTAGAGTAAAAGAGTGCTCTTTTCTCAAAAGCAGAGTGTGTTTCTTGTAAGGAGAGCTAGTGTTTGGTTCCCAGTCCTAAATGGAGTTGAATCACATGCAGTTTCTGGTCCTACGAGCAAGAGATGTTTTCTGGTAAGAAGAGTCACTACTGTGCTCCCATTGCTGTACACAGTTTAAATAGCACTCGTGTGTGTTCCCAGCAAGTACAGTGTATTAGACTGAAGAGGAGCTAACTGTTCTCGTCAGTTTCCTAAGCAGAGTTGAACTAGATATGGCCCGTGTGTGTAGGAAGCACAGTACTTTTGTTCTGAGCAAGCTCACTGTTCTGGCCCTATTGTAAATACAGTAGAGTAGAAAAGTGCTCTTTTCTCAAAAGCAGAGTGTGTTTCTTGAAAGGTGAGCTAGCGTTTGTTTCCCCACTCCTAAATGGAGTTGAAATACACATGCAGTTTCCTTGTCCTACGAGCAAGAGTTGTTTTCTGGTAAGAAGAGTCCATTTTGCGTTCCATTTGGCATACACAGTGCAAATAGCACTCGCGTCTGTTCCCAGCAATTACAGTGTATTGGACTGAAGACAGGCTACTGTTCTTTGCAGTTTCCTAAGCAGAGTTGAACTAGATATTGCCCCTGTGTGTAGGAAGCACAGTTCTTTTGTTCTGAGCAAACTCACTGTTCTGGCCCTATAGGAAAAAACAGTAGAGTAGAAGAATGCTCTTTTCTCAAAAGCAGAGTGTGTTTCTTGTAAGGCGAGCTAGCGTTTGTTTCCCAGTCCTAAATGGAGTTGAATCACACGCAGTTTTTGGTCCTATGATCAAGAGTTGTTTTCTGGTAAGGAAAGTCATTATTACGCTCGCAATTTCCATACACAGTGCAAATAGCACTGGCGTCTGTTCCCAGCAAGTACAGTGTATTGGACTGAAGCGGAGCTACTGTTCTTGTCAGTTTTCCTAAGCAGAGTTGAGCTAGATATTGCCCCTGTGTGTAGGAAGCACAGTTCTTTTGTTCTGAGCAAGCTCACTGTTCAGACCCCATAGGATACACAGCAGAGTAGAAGAGTGCTCTTTTCTCAAAAGCAGAGTGTGTTTATTGTAAGGCGAGCTAGCGTTTGTTTCCCAGTCCTAAATGGAGTTGAATCACATGCAGTTTCTTGTCCTACGAGCAAGAGTTGTTTTCTGGGTAAGAAGAGTCACTATTGTGCTCCCATTGTCATACACAGGGCAAATAGCACTGGCGTCTGTTCCCAGCATGTACAGTGTATTGGACTGAAGAGGATCTACTGTTCTTGTCAGTTTCCTAAGCAGAATTGAACTAGATATGGCCGTATTTGTAGGAATCACAGTTCTTTTGTTCTGAGAAAAACTCACTGTTCTGGCCCTATAGGAAAAACAGTAGAGTAGAAGAGTGCTCTATTCTCAAAAGCAGAGTGTGTTTCTTGTAAGGTGAGCTAGCGTTTGTTTCCCAGTCCTAAGTGGAGTTGAATCACATGCAGTTTTTGGTCCTATGAGCAAGAGTTGTTTTCTGGTAAGGAAAGTCATTATTGCGCTCGCATTTCCATACACAGTGCAAATAGCACTGGCGTCTGTTCCCAGCAAGTACAGTGTATTGGACTGAAGCGGAGCTACTGTTCTTGTCAGTTTCCTAAGCAGAGTTGAACTAGATATTGCCCCTGTGTGTAGGAAGCACAGTTCTTTTGTTCTGAGCAAGCTCACTGTTCAGACCCCATAGGAAACACAGTAGAGTAGAAGAGTGCTCTTTTCTCAAAAGCAGAGTGTGTTTCTTGTAAAGCGAGCTAGCATTTGTTTCCCAGTCCTAAATGGAGTTGAATCACATGCAGTTTCTTGTCCTAAGAGCAAGAGTTGTTTTTCTGGTAAGAAGAGTCACTATTGTGCCCCCATTGTCATTCACAGGGGCAAATAACACTGGCGTCTGTACCCAGCATGTACACTGTATTGGACTGAAGAGGATCTACTGTTCTTTTCCGTTTCCTAAGCATAATTGAAACTAGATATGGCCGTATTTGTATGAAGCAGAGTTCTTTTGTTCTGACCAAGCTCACTGTTCTGGCCCTATAGGAAACACAGTAGAGTAGAAGAGTGCTCTTTTCTCAAAAGCAGAGTGTGTTTCTTGTAAGGCGAGCTAGCGTTTGTTTCCCAGTCCTAAATGGAGTTGAATCACATGCAGGTTTTGGTCCTATGAGCAAGAGTTGTTTTCTGGTAAGGAAAGTCACTCTTGCGCTCCCATTGCCATACACAGTGCAAATAGCACTCGCGTCTGTTCCCAGCAAGTACAGTGTATTGGACTGAAGCAGAGCTACTGTTCTTGTCAGTTTCCTAAGCAGAGTTGAACTAGATATGGCCCCTGTGTGTAGAAAGCACAGTTCTTTTTTTCTGAGCAAGCTCACTGTTCGGACCACATAGGAAATACAGTAGAGTAGAAGAGTGCTCTTTTCTCAAAAGCAGATTGTGTTTCTTGTAAGGCGAGCTAGTGTTTGTTTCCCAGTCAGAAATGGAGTTGAATCCCATGCAGTTTCTGGTCCTCCGAGCAAGAGGTGTTTTCTGATAAGAAGAGTCACTATTGCGCTCCCATTGTCATACAGAGGACAAATAGCACTGGCGTCTGTTCCCTGCATGTACACTGTATTGGACTGAAGTGGAGCTACTGTTCATGTCAGTTTCCTAAGCAGAGTTGAACTAGATATGGCCCATGTGTGGAGGAAGCACAGTTCTGTTGTTCTGAGCAAGCTCACTGTTTGGACCCCCTAGGATACACAGTAGAGTAGAAGAGTGCTCTTTTCTCAAAAGCAGAGTGTGTTTCTTGTAAGGCAAGCTAGCGTTTTTTTCCCAGTCCTAAATGGAGTTGAATCACATGCAGTTTCTTGTCCTACAAGCAAGAGTTGTTTTCTGGTAAGAAGAGTCACTATTGTGCTCCCATTGTCATACACAGGGCAAATAGCACTGGCGTCTGTTCCCAGCATGTACAGTGTATTGGACTGAAGAGGAACTACTGTTCTTGTCAGTTTCCTAAGCAGAATTGAACTAGATATGGCCGTATTTGTAGGAATCACAGTTCTTTTGTTCTGAGCAAACTCACTGTTCTGGCCCTATAGGAAAAACAGTAGAGTAGAAGAGTGCTCTTTTCTCAAAAGCAGAGTGTGTTTCTTGTAAGGCGAGCTAGCGTTTGTTTCCCAGTCCTAAATGGAGTTGAATCACATGCAGTTTTTGGTCCTATGAGCAAGAGTTGTTTTCTGGTAAGGAAAGTCACTCTTGCGCTCCCGTTGACATACACAGTGCAAAAAGCACTCGCATCTGTTCCCAGCAATTACAGTGCATTGGACTGAAGCGGAGCTACTGTTCTTGTCATTTTCCTAAGCAGAGTTGAACTAGATATGGCCCCTGTGTGTAGGAAGCACTGTTCTTTTGTTCTGAGCAAGCTCACTGTTCGGACCCCATAGGAAACACAGTAGAGTAGAAGAGTGCTCTTTTCTCAAAAGCAGAGTGTGTTTCTTGTAAGGCGAGCTAGCGTTTTTTTCCCAGTCCTAAATGGAGTTGAATCACATGCAGTTTTTGGTCCTATGAGCAAGAGTTGTTTTCTGGTAAGGAAAGTAACTCTTGCACTCCCATTGCCATACACAGTGCAAATAGCACTTGCGTCTGTTCAAAGCAAGTACAGTGTATTGGACTGAAGCGGGGCTACTGTTCTTGTCAGTTTCCTAAGCAGAGTTGTACTAGATATAGCCCCTGTGTGTAGGAAGCACAGTTCTTTTGTTCTGAGCAAGCTCACTGTTCGGACAACATAGGAAATACAGTAGAGTAGAAAAGTGCTCTTTTCTCAAAAGCAGAGTGTGTTTCTTGTAAGGCGAGCTAGTGTTTGTTTCCCAGTCAGAAATGGAGTTGAATCCCATGCAGTTTCTGGTCCTATGAGCCAGAGGTGTTTTCTGATAAGAAGAGTCACTGTTGCGCTCCCATTGTCATACAGAGGACAAATAGCACTGGCCTCTTTTCCCTGCACGTACAGTGTATTGGACTGTAGCGGAGCTACTGTTCTTGTCAGTTTCCTAAGCAGAGTTGAACTAGATATGGACCGTGTGTGGAGGAAGCACAGTTCTGTTGTTCTGAGCAAGCTCACTGTTCGGACCCCATAGGATACACAGCAGAGTAGAAGAGTGCTCTTTTCTCAAAAGCAGAGTGTGTTTCTTGTAAGGCGAGCTAGCGTTTGTTTCCCAGTCCTAAATGGAGTTGAATCACATGCAGTTTCTTGTCCTATGAGCAAGAGTTGTTTTCTGGTAAGAAGAGTCACTATTGTGCTTCCATTGTCATACACAGGGCAAATAGCACTGGCGTCTGTTCCCAGCATGTACAGTGTATTGGACTGAAGAGGATCTACTGTTCTTGTCAGTTTCCTAAGCAGAATTGAACTAGATATGGCCGTATTTATAGGAATCACAGTTCTTTTGTTCTGAGCAAACTCACTGTTTTGGCCCTTTAGGAAAAACAGTAGAGTAGAAGAGTGCTCTTTTCTCAAAAGCAGAGTGTGTTTCTTGTAAGGCGAGCTAGCGTTTGTTTCCCAGTCCTAAATGGAGTTGAATCACATGCAGTTTTTGGTCCTATGAGCAAGAGTTGTTTTCTGGTAAGGAAAGTCATTATTGCGCTCGCATTTCCATACACAGTGCAAATAGCAGTGGCGTCTGTTCCCAGCAAGTACAGTGTATTGGACTGAAGCGGAGCTACTGTTCTTGTCAGTTTCCTAAGCAGAGTTGAACTAGATATTGCCCCTGTGTGTAGGAAGCACAGTTCTTTTGTTCTGAGCAAGCTCACTGTTCAGACACCATAGGAAACACAGTAGAGTAGAAGAGTGCTCTTTTCTCAAAAGCAGAGTGTGTCTCTTGTAAAGCGAGCTAGCATTTGTTTCCAAGTCCTAAATGGAGTTGAATCACATGCAGTTTCTTGTCCTAAGAGCAAGAGTTGTTTTCTGGTAAGAAGAGTCACTATTGTGCTCACATTGTCATTCACAGGGCAAATAACACTGGCGTCTGTTCCCAGATTGTACACTGTATTGGTCTGAAGAGGATCTACTGTTCTTTTCAGTTTCCTAAACATAATTGAACTAGATATGGCCGTATTTGTATGAAGCACAGTTCTTTTGTTCTGACCAAGCTCACTGTTCTGGCCCTATAGGAAACACAGTAGAGTAGAAGAGTGCTCTTTTCTCAAAAGCAGAGTGTGTTTATTGTAAGGCGAGCTAGCGTTTGTTTCCCTGTCCTAAATGGAGTTGAATCACATGCAGGTTTTGGTCCTATGAGCAAGAGTTGTTTTCTGGTAAGGAAAGTCACTCTTGCGCTCCCATTGCCATACACAGTGCAAATAGCACTCGCGTCTGTTCCCAGCAAGTACAGTGTATTGGACTGAAGCGGAGCTAATGTTCTTGTCAGTTTCCTAAGCAGAGTTGAACTAGATATAGCCCCTGTGTGTAGGAAGCACAGTTCTTTTGTTCTGAGCAAGCTCACTGTTCGGACCACATAGGAAATACAGTAGAGTAGAAGAGTGCTCTTTTCTCAAAAGCAGAGTGTGTTTCTTGTAAGGCGAGCTAGCGTTTGTTTCCCAGTCCTAAGTGGAGTTGAATCACATGCAGTTTCTTGTCCTACGAGCAAGAGTTGTTTTCTGGTAAGAAGAGTCACTATTGTGCTCCCATTGTCATACACAGGGCAAATAGCACTGGCGTCTGTTCCCAGCATGTACAGTGTATTGGACTGAAGAGGAACTACTGTTCTTGTCAGTTTCCTAAGCAGAATTGAACTAGATATGGCCGTATTTGTAGGAATCACAGTTCTTTTGTTCTGAGCAAACTCACTGTTCTGGCCCTATAGGAAAAACAGTAGAGTAGAAGAGTGCTCTTTTCTCAAAAGCAGAGTGTGTTTCTTGTAAGGCGAGCTAGCGTTTGTTTCCCAGTCCTAAATGGAGTTGAATCACATGCAGTTTTTGGTCCTATGAGCAAGAGTTGTTTTCTGGTAAGGAAAGTCACTCTTGCGCTCCCGTTGACATACACAGTGCAAAAAGCACTCGCATCTGTTCCCAGCAATTACAGTGCATTGGACTGAAGCGGAGCTACTGTTCTTGTCATTTTCCTAAGCAGAGTTGAACTAGATATGGCCCCTGTGTGTAGGAAGCACTTTTCTTTTTTTTTCTGAGCAAGCTCACTGTTCGGACCCCATAGGAAACACAGTAGAGTAGAAGAGTGCTCTTTTCTCAAAAGCAGAGTGTGTTTCTTGTAAGGCGAGCTAGCGTTTTTTTCCCAGTCCTAAATGGAGTTGAATCACATGCAGTTTTTGGTCCTATGAGCAAGAGTTGTTTTCTGGTAAGGAAAGTAACTCTTGCACTCCCATTGCCATACACAGTGCAAATAGCACTTGCGTCTGTTCAAAGCAAGTACAGTGTATTGGACTGAAGCGGGGCTACTGTTCTTGTCAGTTTCCTAAGCAGAGTTGTACTAGATATAGCCCCTGTGTGTAGGAAGCACAGTTCTTTTGTTCTGAGCAAGCTCACTGTTCGGACAACATAGGAAATACAGTAGAGTAGAAAAGTGCTCTTTTCTCAAAAGCAGAGTGTGTTTCTTGTAAGGCGAGCTAGTGTTTGTTTCCCAGTCAGAAATGGAGTTGAATCCCATGCAGTTTCTGGTCCTATGAGCCAGAGGTGTTTTCTGATAAGAAGAGTCACTGTTGCGCTCCCATTGTCATACAGAGGACAAATAGCACTGGCCTCTTTTCCCTGCACGTACAGTGTATTGGACTGTAGCGGAGCTACTGTTCTTGTCAGTTTCCTAAGCAGAGTTGAACTAGATATGGACCGTGTGTGGAGGAAGCACAGTTCTGTTGTTCTGAGCAAGCTCACTGTTCGGACCCCATAGGATACACAGCAGAGTAGAAGAGTGCTCTTTTCTCAAAAGCAGAGTGTGTTTCTTGTAAGGCGAGCTAGCGTTTGTTTCCCAGTCCTAAATGGAGTTGAATCACATGCAGTTTCTTGTCCTATGAGCAAGAGTTGTTTTCTGGTAAGAAGAGTCACTATTGTGCTTCCATTGTCATACACAGGGCAAATAGCACTGGCGTCTGTTCCCAGCATGTACAGTGTATTGGACTGAAGAGGATCTACTGTTCTTGTCAGTTTCCTAAGCAGAATTGAACTAGATATGGCCGTATTTGTAGGAATCACAGTTCTTTTGTTCTGAGCAAACTCACTGTTTTGGCCCTTTAGGAAAAACAGTAGAGTAGAAGAGTGCTCTTTTCTCAAAAGCAGAGTGTGTTTCTTGTAAGGCGAGCTAGCGTTTGTTTCCCAGTCCTAAATGGAGTTGAATCACATGCAGTTTTTGGTCCTATGAGCAAGAGTTGTTTTCTGGTAAGGAAAGTCATTATTGCGCTCGCATTTCCATACACAGTGCAAATAGCAGTGGCGTCTGTTCCCAGCAAGTACAGTGTATTGGACTGAAGCGGAGCTACTGTTCTTGTCAGTTTCCTAAGCAGAGTTGAACTAGATATTGCCCCTGTGTGTAGGAAGCACAGTTCTTTTGTTCTGAGCAAGCTCACTGTTCAGACACCATAGGAAACACAGTAGAGTAGAAGAGTGCTCTTTTCTCAAAAGCAGAGTGTGTCTCTTGTAAAGCGAGCTAGCATTTGTTTCCAAGTCCTAAATGGAGTTGAATCACATGCAGTTTCTTGTCCTAAGAGCAAGAGTTGTTTTCTGGTAAGAAGAGTCACTATTGTGCTCACATTGTCATTCACAGGGCAAATAACACTGGCGTCTGTTCCCAGATTGTACACTGTATTGGTCTGAAGAGGATCTACTGTTCTTTTCAGTTTCCTAAACATAATTGAACTAGATATGGCCGTATTTGTATGAAGCACAGTTCTTTTGTTCTGACCAAGCTCACTGTTCTGGCCCTATAGGAAACACAGTAGAGTAGAAGAGTGCTCTTTTCTCAAAAGCAGAGTGTGTTTATTGTAAGGCGAGCTAGCGTTTGTTTCCCTGTCCTAAATGGAGTTGAATCACATGCAGGTTTTGGTCCTATGAGCAAGAGTTGTTTTCTGGTAAGGAAAGTCACTCTTGCGCTCCCATTGCCATACACAGTGCAAATAGCACTCGCGTCTGTTCCCAGCAAGTACAGTGTATTGGACTGAAGCGGGGCTAATGTTCTTGTCAGTTTCCTAAGCAGAGTTGAACTAGATATAGCCCCTGTGTGTAGGAAGCACAGTTCTTTTGTTCTGAGCAAGCTCACTGTTCGGACCACATAGGAAATACAGTAGAGTAGAAGAGTGCTCTTTTCTCAAAAGCAGAGTGTGTTTCTTGTAAGGCGAGCTAGTGTTTGTTTCCCAGTCAGAAATGGAGTTGAATCCCATGCAGTTTCTGGTCCTATGAGCCAGAGGTGTTTTCTGATAAGAAGAGTCACTATTGCGCTCCCATTGTCATACAGAGGACAAATAGCACTGGCGTCTGTTCCCTGCACGTACAGTGTATTGGACTGAAGCGGAGCTACTGTTCTTTTCAGTTTCCTAAGCAGAGTTGAACTAGATATGGCCCGTGTGTGGAAGAAGCACAGTTCTGTTGTTCTGAGCAAGCTCACTGTTCGGACCCCATAGGATACACAGCAGAGTAGAAGAGTGCTCTTTTCTCAAAAGCAGAGTGTGTTTCTTGTAAGGCGAGCTAGCGTTTGTTTCCCAGTCCTAAGTGGAGTTGAATCACATGCAGTTTCTTGTCCTACGAGCAAGAGTTGTTTTCTGGTAAGAAGAGTCACTATTGTGCTTCCATTGTCATGCACAGGGCAAATAGCACTGGCGTCTGTTCCCAGCATGTACAGTGTATTGGACTGAAGAGGATCTACTGTTCTTGTCAGTTTCCTAAGCAGAATTGAACTAGATAAGGCCGTATTTGTAGGAATCACAGTTCTTTTGTTCTGAGCAAACTCACTGTTCTGGCCCTATAGGAAAAACAGTAGAGTAGAAGAGTGCTCTTTTCTCAAAAGCAGAGTGTGTTTCTTGTAAGGCGAGCTAGCGTTTGTTTCCCAGTCCTAAATGGAGTTGAATCACATGCAGTTTTTGGTCCTATGAGCAAGAGTTGTTTTCTGGTAAGGAAAGTCATTATTATGCTCGCATTTCCATACACAGTGCAAATAGCACTGGCGTCTGTTCCCAGCAAGTACAGTGTATTGGACTGAAGCGGAGCTACTGTTCTTGTCAGTTTCCTAAGCAGAGTTGAACTAGATATTGCCCCTGTGTGTAGGAAGCACAGTTCTTTTGTTCTGAGCAAGCTCACTGTTCAGACACCATAGGAAACACAGTAGAGTAGAAGAGTGCTCTTTTCTCAAAAGCAGAGTGTGTTTCTTGTAAAGCGAGCTAGCATTTGTTTCCAAGTCCTAAATGGAGTTGAATCACATGCAGTTTCTTGTCCTAAGAGCAAGAGTTGTTTTCTGGTAAGAAGAGTCACTATTGTGCTCCCATTGTCATTCACAGGGCCAATAACACTGGCGTCTGTTCCCAGCATGTACACTGTATTGGACTGAAGAGGATCTACTGTTCTTTTCAGTTTCCTAAGCATAATTGAACTAGATATGGCCGTATTTGTATGAAGCACAGTTCTTTTGTTCTGACCAAGCTCACTGGTCTGGCCCTATAGGAAACACAGTAGAGTAGAAGAGTGCTCTTTTCTCAAAAGCAGAGTGTGTTTCTTGTAAGGCGAGCTAGCGTTTGTTTCCCAGTCCTAAATGGAGTTGAATCACATGCAGGTTTTGGTCCTATGAGCAAGAGTTGTTTTCTGGTAAGGAAAGAAACTCTTGCGCTCCCATTGCCATACACAGTGCAAATAGCACTCGCGTCTGTTCCCAGCAAGTACAGTGTATTGGACTGAAGCAGAGCTACTGTTCTTGTCAGTTTCTTAGCAGAGTTGAACTAGATATGGCCCCTGTGTGTAGGAAGCACAGTTCTTTTGTTCTGAGCAAGCTCACTGTTCAGACCACATAGGAAATACAGTAGAGTAGAAGAGTGTTCTTTTCTCAAAAGCAGAGTGTGTTTCTTGTAAGGCAAGCTAGTGTTTGTTTCCCAGTCAGAAATGGAGTTGAATCCCATGCAGTTTCTGGTCCTCCGAGAAAGAGGTGTTTTCTGATAGGAAGAGTCACTATTGCGCTCCCATTGTCATACAGAGGACAAATAGCACTGGCGTCTGTTCCCTGCATGTACAGTGTATTGGACTGAAGTGGAGCTACTGTTCATGTCAGTTTCCTAAGCAGAGTTTAACTAGATATGGCCCGTGTGTGGAGGAAGCACAGTTCTGTTGTTCTGAGCAAGCTCACTGTTCGGACCCCATAGGATACACAGTAGAGTAGAAGAGTGCTCTTTTCTCAAAAGCAGAGTGTGTTTCTTGTAAGGCGAGCTAGCGTTTGTTTCCCAGTCCTAAATGGAGTTGAATCACATGCAGTTTCTTGTCTACCATGCAAGAGTTGGTTTTCTGGTAAGAAGAGTCACTATTGTGCTCCCATTGTCATACACAGGGCAAATAGCACTGGCGTCTGTTCCCAGCATGTACAGTGTATTGGACTGAAGAGGGAACTACTGTTCTTGTCAGTTTCCTAAGCAGAATTGAACTAGATATGGCCGTATTTGTAGGAATCACAGTTCTTTTGTTCTGAGCAAACTCACTGTTCTTGCCCTATAGGAAAAACAGTAGAGTAGAAGAGTGCTCTTTTCTCAAAAGCAGAGTGTGTTTCTTGTAAGGCGAGCTAGCGTTTGTTTCCCAGTCCTAAATGGAGTTGAATCACATGCAGTTTCTGGTCCTCCGAGCAAGAGTTGTTTTCTGGTAAGGAAAGTCACTCTTGCGCTCCCATTGCCATACACTGTGCAAATAGCACTCGCGTCTGTTCCCTGCATGTACAGTGTATTGGACTGAAGTGGAGCTACTGTTCATGTCAGTTTCCTAAGCAGAGTTGAACTAGATATGGCCCGTGTGTGGAGGAAGCACAGTTCTGTTGTTCTGAGCAAGCTTACTGTTTGGACCCCCTAGGATACACAGTAGGGTAGAAGAGTGCTCTTTTCTCAAAAGCAGAGTGTGTTTCTTGTAAGGCGTGCCTGTGTTTGTTTCCCTGTCAGAAATGGAATTGAATCCCATGCAGTTTCTGGTCCTATGAGCCAGAGGTGTTTTCTGATAAGAAGAGTCACTATTGCGCTCCCATTGTCATACAGAGGACAAATAGCACTGGCGTCTGTCCCCTGCATGTACAGTGTATTGGACTGAAGTGGAGCTACTGTTCGTGTCAGTTTCCTAAGCAGAGTTGAACTAGATATGGCCCGTGTGTGGAGGAAGCACAGTTCTGTTGTTCTGAGCAAGCTCACTGTTTGGACCCCCTAGGATACACAGTAGAGTAGAAGAGTGCTCTTTTCTCAAAATCAGAGTGTGTTTCTTGTAAGGCGAGCTAGCGTTTGTTTCCCAGTCCTAAATGGAGTTGAATCACATGCAGTTTCTTGTCCTACAAGCAAGAGTTGTTTTCTGGTAAGAAGAGTCACTATTGTGCTCCCATTGTCACACACAGGGCAAATAGCACTGGCGTCTGTTCCCTGCACGTACAGTGTATTGGACTGAAGCAGAGCTACTGTTCTTGTCAGTTTCCTAAGCAGAGTTGAACTAGATATGGCCCGTGTGTGGAGGAAGCACAGTTCTGTTGTTCTGAGCAAGCTCACTGTTCGGACCCCATAGGATACACAGCAGAGTAGAAGAGTGCTCTTTTCTCAAAAGCAGTGTGTGTTTCTTGTAAGGCGAGCTAGCGTTTGTTTCCCAGTCCTAAATGGAGTTGAATCACATGCAGTTTCTTGTCCTACGAGCAACAGTTGTTTTCTTGTAAGAAGAGTCACTATTGTGCTCCCATGGTCATACACAGGGCAAATAGCACTGGCGTCTGTTCCCAGCATGTACAGTGTATTGGACTGAAGAGGATCTACTGTTCTTGTCAGTTTCCTAAGCAGAATTGAACTAGATATGGCCGTATTTGTAGGAATCACAGTTCTTTTGTTCTGAGAAAACTCACTGTTCTGGCCCTATAAGAAAAACAGTAGAGTAGAAGAGTGCTCTTTTCTCAAAAGCAGAGTGTGTTTCTTGTAAGGCGAGCTAGCGTTTGTTTCCCAGTCCTAAATGGAGTTGAATCACATGCAGTTTTTGGTCCTATGAGCAAGAGTTGTTTTCTGGTAAGGAAAGTCATTATTGTGCTCGCATTTCCATACACAGTGCAAATAGCAGTGGCGTCTGTTCCCAGCAAGTACAGTGTATTGGACTGAAGCGGAGCTACTGTTCTTGTCAGTTTCCTAAGCAGAGTTGAACTAGATATGGCCCCCGTGTGTTTAGGAAGTACAGTTCTTTTGTTCTGAGCAAGCTCACTGTTCGGACCCCCTAGGATACACAGTAGAGTAGAAGAGTGCTCTTTTCTCAAAAGCAGAGTGTGTTTCTTGAAAGGCGAGCTAGCGTTTGTTTCCCAGCCCTAAATGGAGTTGAATCACATGCAGTTTCTTGTCCTACAAGCAAGAGTTGTTTTCTGGTAAGAAGAGTCACTATTGTGCTCCCATTGTCATACACAGGGCAAATAGCACTGGCGTCTGTTCCCAGCAAGTACAGTGTATTGGACTGAAGCGGAGCTACTGTTCTTGTCAGTTTTCTAAGCAGAGTTGAACTAGATATGGCCCCTGTGTGTAGGAAGCACTGTTCTTTTGTTCTGAGCAAGCTCACTGTTCGGACCCCCTAGGAAACACAGTAGAGTAGAAGAGTGCTCTTTTCTCAAAAGCAGAGTGTGTTTCTTGTAAGGCGAGCTAGCATTTGTTTCCCATTCCTAAATGGAGTTGAATCACATGCACTTTTTGGTCCTACGAGTAAGAGTTGTTTTCTGGTAAGGAAAGTCACTATTGCGCTCCCAATGCCATACACAGTGCAAATAGCACTCCCGTCTGTTCCCAGCAAGTACAGTGTATTGGACTGAAGAGGAGCTACTGTTCTTGTCAATTTCCTAGGCAGAGTTGAACTAGATATGGCCGCTGTGTGTAGGAAGCACAGTTCTTTTGTTCTGAGCAAGCTCAATTTTCGGACCCCATAGGAAACACAGTAGAGTAGAAGAGTGCTCTTTTCTCAAAAGCAGAGTATGTTTCTTGTTAGGCGAGCTAGCGTTTGTTTCCCAATCCTATATGGAGTTGAATCACATGCAGTATCTGGTCCTACGAGCAAGAGTTGTTTTCTGGTAAGAAGAGTCACTATTGCACTCCCATTGTCATACACAGGGCAAATCACACTGGCATCTGTTCCCAGCATGTACAGTGTATTGGACTGAAGAGGATCTTCTTTTCTTGTCAGTTTCCTAAGCAGAGTTTAACTAGATATGGACCGTGTGTGTAGGAAGCACAGTTCTTTTGTTCTGAGAATGCTCACTGTTCTGGCCCTATAGGAAAAACATTAGAGTAGAAGAGTGCTCCTTTCTCAATCCAGAGTGTGTTTCTTGTAAGTCGAGCTATCGTTTGTTTCCCAGTCCTAAATAGAGTTTAATCCCATGCAGTTTCTGGTCCTGCCAGCAAGAGTTGTTTTCTGATAAGAAGAGTCACTACTGCGCTCCTATTGCCAGACACAGTACAAATAGCACTCACGTCTTTTTCCAGCTAGGACAGTGTATTGGACTGAGGAGTAGCTACCATTCTTGTCAGTTTCCTAAGCAGAGTTGAACTAGATATGGCCCGTGTGTGTAGGAAGCACAGTTCTTTTGTTCTGAGCAAGCTCACTGTTCAGACCCCATAGGAAACACAGTAGAGTAGAAGAGTGCTCTTTTCTCAAAAGCAGAGTGTGTTTCTTGTAAGGCAAGCTAGCATTTGTTTCCCAGTACTAAATGGAGTTGAATCACATCTTGTTTTTGGTCCTACGAGCAAGAGTTGTTTTCTGGTAAGGAAAGTCACTATTGCGCTCCCATTGTCAGACACAGTGCAAATAGCACTCGCGTCTGTTCCCAGCAAGTACAGTGTAATGGACTGTAGCGGAGCTACTGTTCTTATCAGTTTCAAGAGCAGAGTTGAACTAGATATGGCCCCTGTGTGTAGGAAGCCCAGTTCTTTTGTTCTGAGCAAGCTCACTGTTCGGACCACATAGGAAATACAGTAGAGTAGAAGAGTGCTCTTTTCTCAAAAGCAGAGTGTGTTTCTTGTAAGGCGAGCTAGTGTTTGTTTCCCAGTCAGAAATGGAGTTGAATCCCATGCAGTTTCTGGTCCTACGAGCAAGAGGTGTTTTCTGATAAGAAGAGTCACTATTGTGCTCCCACTGTCATACAGAGGACAAATAGCACTGGCATCAGTTCCCTGCATGTACAGTGTATTGGACTGAAGTGAAGCTACTGTTCATGTCAGTTTGCTAAGCAGAGTTGAACTAGATATGGCCCGTGTGTGGAGGAAGTACAGTTCTTTTGTTCTGAGCAAGCTCACTGTTCGGACACCATAGGAAACACAGTAGAGTAGAATAGTGCTCTTTCCTCAAAAGAAGATTTTGTTTCTTGTAAGGCGAGCTAGCGTTTGTTTCCCAGTCCTAAATGGACTTGAATCACATGCAGTTTTTGGTCTTACACGCAAGAGTTGCTTTCAAGTAAGGAAAGACACTATTGCGCTCCCATTGCCATACACAGTGCAAATAGCACTCGCATCTTTTCCCAGCAACTACAGTGTGTTGGACTGAAGAGGAGCTAATTCTCTTGTCAGTTTCCTAAGCAGAGTTGAACTAGATATGGCCCGGATGTAGGAAGCACAGTTCTTTTGTTCTGAGCAAGGTCTCTGTTCGGACCCCACAGGAAACACAGTAGAGTAGAAGAGTGCTCTTTTCTCAAAAGCAAAGTGTGTTTCTTGTAAGGCGAGCTAGCGTTTGTTTCCCAGTCCTAAATGGAGTTGAATCCCATGCAGTTTCTGGTCCTACAAGCAAGAGTTGTTTTCTGGTTAGAAGAGTCACTATTGTGCTCCCATTGCTGTACACAGTGCAAATAGCACTCGTGTCTGTTGCCAGCATATACAGTGTATTGGACTGAAGAGGAGTTACTGTTCTTGTCAGTTTCCTAAGCAGAGTTGAACTAGATATGGCCCGTGTGTAGGAAGCACAGTTCTTTTGTTCTGAGCAAGCTCACTCTTCAAACCACATAGGAAACACAGTAGAGTAGAAGAGTGCTCTTTTCTGAAAAGCATAATGTGTTTCTTGTAAGGCGAGCTAGCGTTTTTTTCCCAGTCCTAAATGGAGTTCAAATACATATGCAGTTTCTGGTCCTACGAGCAAGAGTTGTTTTCTGGTTAGAAGAGTCACTATTGCGCTCCCATTGTCATACAGAGGACAAATAGCACTGGCGTCTGTTCCCTGCATGTACAGTGTATTGGACTGAAGTGGAGCTACTGTTCTTGTCAGGTTCCTAAGCAGAGTTGAACTAGATATGGCCCGTGTGTGGAGGAAGCACAGTTCTGTTGTTCTGAGCAAGCTCACTGTTCGGACACCGTAGGATACACAGTAGAGTAGAAGAGTGCTCTTTTCTCAAAAGCAGAGTGTGTTTCTTGTAAGGCGAGCTAGCGTTTGTTTCCCAGTCCTAAATGGAGTTGAATCACATGCAGTTTCTTGTCCTAGGAGCAAGAGATGTTTTCTGGTAAGAAGAGTCACTATTGTGCTCCCATTGTCATACACAGGGCAAATAGCACTGGCGTCTGTTCCCAGCATGTAAATTGTATTGGACTGAAGAGGATCTACTGTTCTTGTCAGTTTCATAAGCAGAATTGAACTAGATATGGCCGTATTTGTAGGAATCACAGTTCTTTTGTTCTGAGCAAACTCACTGCTCTGGCCCTATAGGAAAAACAGTAGAGTAGAAGTGTGCTCTTTTCTCAAAAGCAGAGTGTGTTTCTTGTAAGGCGAGCTAGCGTTTGTTTCCCAGTCCTAAATGGATTTGAAATACATGCAGTTTCTGGTCCTACGAGCAAGAGATGTTTTCTGGTAAGAAGAGTCACTATTGCGCTCCCATTGTCATAAACAGGGCAAATAGCACTGGCATCTGTTCCCAGCAAGTACAGTGTATTGGACTGAATCGGAGCTACCGTTCTTGTCAGTTTCCTAAGCAGAGTTGAACTAGATATGGCCCCTGTGTGTAGGAAGCACATTTCTTTTGTTCTGAGCAAGCTCATTTTCGGACCCCATAGAAAACACATTACAGTAGAAGAGTGCTCTTTTCTCAAAAGCAGAGTGTGTTTCTTATAAGGCGAGCTAGTGTTTGTTTCCCAGTCAGAAATGGAGTTGAATCCCATGCAGTTTCTGGTCCTACCAGCAAGACATGTTTTCTGATAAGAAGAGTCACTATTGTGCTCCTATTGCCATACACAGTGCAAATAGCACTCGCGTCTGTTCCCAGCTATTACAGTGTATTGGACTGAAGAGGAGCTACCATTCTTGTCAGTTTCCTAAGCAGAGTTGAACTAGATATGGCCCGTGTGTGTAGGAAGCACAGTTCTTTTGTTCAGAGCAAGCTCACTGTTTGGACCCCATAGGAAACACAGTTGAGTAGAAGAGTGATCTTTTCTCAAAAGCAGAGTGTGTTTCTTGTAAGGCGAGCTAGCGTTTGTTTCCCAGTCCTAAATGGAGTTGAATCACATGCAGTTTTTGGTCCTATGAGCAAGAGTTGTTTTCTGATAAGGAAAGTCATTATTGTGCTCGCATTGCCATACACAGTGCAAATAGCACTGGTTTCTGTTCCCAGCAAGTACAGTGTATTGGACTGAAGCGGAGCTACTGTTCTTGTCAGTTTCCTAAGCAGAGGTGAACTAGATATTGCCCCTGTGTGTAGGAAGCACACTTCTTTTGTTCTGAGCAAGCTCACTCTTCAGACCCCATAGGAAACACAGTTGAGTAGAAGAGTGCTCTTTTCTCAAAACCAGAGTGTGTTTCTTGTAAAGTGAGCTAGCATTTGTTTCCCAGTCCTAAATGGAGTTGAATCACATGCAGTTTCTTGTCCTACGAGCAAGAGTTGTTTTCTGGTAAGAAGAGTAACTATTGTGCTCCCATTGTCATTCACAGGGCAAATAACACTGGCGTCTGTTCCCAGCATGTACACTGTATTGGACTGAAATTGATCTACTGTTCTTTTCAGTTTCCTAAGCATAATTGAACTAGATATGGCCGTATTTGTATGAAGCACATTTCTTTTGTTCTGAGCAAGCTCACTGTTCTGGCCCTATAGGAAACACAGTAGAGTAGAAGAGTGCTCTTTTCTCAAAAGCAGAGTGTGTTTCTTGTAAGGCGAGCTAGCGTTTGTTTCCCAGTCCTAAATGGAGTTGAATCACATGTAGTTTTTGGTCCTATGAGCAAGAGATGTTTTATGGTAAGGAAAGTCACTCTTGCGCTCCCATTGCCATACAGTGTGCAAATAGCACTCACGTCTTTTACCAGCAAGTACAGTGTATTGGACTGAAGCGGAGCTACTGTTCTTGTCAGTTTGCTAAGCAGAGTTGAACTAGATATGGCCCCTGTGTGTAGGAAGCACTGTTCTTTTGTTCTGAGCAAGCTCACTGTTCGGACCCCCTAGGAAACACAGTAGAGTAGAAGAGTGCTCTTTTCTCAAAAGCAGAGTGTGTTTCTTGTAAGGCGAGCTAGCGTTTGTTTCCCAGTCCTAAATGGAGTTGAATCACATGCAGTTTTTGGTCCTATGAGCAAGAGTTGTTTTCTGGGAAGGAAAGTCACTCTTGCGCTCCCATTGCCATACACAGTGCAAATAGCACTCACGTATGTTCCCAGCAAGTACAGTGTATTGGACGGAAGCGGAGCTACTATTCTTGTCAGTTTCCTAAGCAGAGTTGAACTAGATATGGCCCCTGTGTGTAGGAAGCACATTTCTTTTGTTCTGAGCAAGCTCACTGTTCGGACCACATAGGAAATACAGTAGAGTAGAAGAGTGCTCTTTTCTCAAAAGCAGAGTGTGTTTCTTGTAAGGCGAGCTAGTGTTTGTTTCCCAGTCAGAAATGGAGTTGAACCCCATGCAGTTTCTGGTCCTACGAGCCAGAGGTGTTTTCTGATAAGAAGAGTCACTATTGCGCTCCAATTGTCATACAGAGGACAAATAGCACTGGTGTCTGTTCCCTGCATGTACAGTGTATTGGACTGAAGTGGAGCTACTGTTCTTGTCAGGTTCCTAAGCAGAGTTGAACTAGATATGGCCCGTGTGTGGAGGAAGCACAGTTCTGTTGTTCTGAGCAAGCTCACTGTTCGGACACCGTAGGATACACAGTAGAGTAGAAGAATGCTCTTTTCTGAAAAGCAGAGTGTGTTTCTTGTAAGGCGAGCTAGCGTTTGTTTCCCAGTCCTAAATGGAGTTGAATCACATGCAATTTCTTGTCCTACGTGCAAGAGATGTTTTCTGGTAAGAAGAGTCACTATTGTGCTCCCATTGTCATACACAGGGCAAATAGCACTGGCGTCTGTTCCCAGCATGTACATTGTATTGGACTGAAGAGGATCTACTGTTCTTGTCAGTTTCGTAAGCAGAATTGAACTAGATATGGCCGTATTTGTAGGAATCACAGTTCTTTTGTTCTGAGCAAACTCACTGTTCTGGCCCTATAGGAAAAACAGTAGAGTAGAAGAGTGCTCTTTTCTCAAAAGCAGAGTGTGTTTCTTGTAAGGCGAGCTAGCGTTTGTTTCCCAGTCCTAAATGGATTTGAAATACATGCAGTTTCTGGTCCTACGAGCAAGAGATGTTTTCTGGTAAGAAGAGTCACTATTGCGCTCCCATTGTCATAAACAGGGCAAATAGCACTGGCATCTGTTCCCAGCAAGTACAGTGTATTGGACTGAATCGGAGCTACTGTTCTTGTCAGTTTCCTAAGCAGAGTTGAACTAGATATGGCCCCTGTGTGTAGGAAGCACATTTCTTTTGTTCTGAGCAAGCTCACTGTTCGGACCTCATAGGAAATACAGTAGAGTAGAAGAGTGCTCTTTTCTCAAAAGCAGAGTGTGTTTCTTATAAGGCGAGCTAGTGTTTGTTTCCCAGTCAGAAATGGAGTTGAATCCCATGCAGTTTCTGGTCCTACCAGCAAGACGTGTTTTCCAATAAGAAGAGTCACTATTGTGCTCCTATTGCCATACACAGTGCAAATAGCACTCGTGTCTGTTCCCAGCTATTACAGTGTATTGGACTGAAGAGGAGCTACCATTCTTGTCAGTTTCCTAAGCAGAGTTGAACTAGATATGGCCCCTGTGTGTATAAAGCACAGTTTTTTTGTTCTGGGCAAGCTCACTGTTTGGACCCCATAGGAAACACAGTTGAGTAGAAGAGTGCTCTTTTCTGAAAAGCAGAGTGTGTTTCTTGTAAAGCGAGCTAGCATTTGTTTCCCAGTCCTAAATGGAGTTGAATCACATGCAGTTTCTTGTCCTACGAGCAAGAGTTGTTTTCTGGCAAGAAGAGTCACTATTGTGCTCCCATTGTCATTCACAGGGCAAATAACACTGGAGTCTGTTCCCACCATGTACACTGTATTGGACTGAAGAGGATCTACTGTTCTTTTCAGTTTCCTAAGCATAATTGAACTAGATATGGCCGTATTTGTAGGAAGCACAGTTCTTTTGTTCTGAGCAAGCTCACTGTTCTGGCCCTATAGGAAACACAGTAGAGTAGAAGAGTGCTCTTTTCTCAAAAGCAGAGTGTGTTTCTTGTAAGGCGAGCTAGCATTTGTTTCCCAGTCCTAAATGGAGTTGAATCACATGCAGTTTTTGGTCCTATGAGCAAGAGTTGTTTTCTGGGAAGGAAAGTCACTCTTGCGCTCCCTTTGCCATACACAGTGCAAATAGCACTCACGTCTGTTCCCAGCAAGTACAGTGTATTGGACTGAAGCGGAGCTACTATTCTTGTCAGAGTCCTAAGCATAGTTGAACTAGATATGGCCCCTGTGTGTAGGAAGCACATTTCTTTTGTTCTGAGCAAGCTCACTGTTCGGACCACATAGGAAATACAGTAGAGTAGAAGAGTGCTCTTTTCTCAAAAGCAGAGTGTGTTTCTTGTAAGGCGAGCTAGTGTTTGTTTCCCAGTCAGAAATGGAGTTGAACCCCATGCAGTTTCTGGTCCTACGAGCAAGAGGTGTTTTCTGATAAGAAGAGTCACTATTGCGCTCCCATTGTCATACAGAGGACAAATAGCACTGGCGTCTGTTCCCTGCATGTACAGTGTATTGGACTGAAGTGGAGCTACTGTTCTTGTCAGGTTCCTAAGCAGAGTTGAACTAGATATGGCCCGTGTGTGGAGGAAGCACAGTTCTGTTGTTCTGAGCAAGCTCACTGTTCGGACACCGTAGGATACACAGTAGAGTAGAAGAGTGCTCTTTTCTCAAAAGCAGAGTGTGTTTCTTGTAAGGCGAGCTAGCGTTTGTTTCCCAGTCCTAAATGGAGTTGAATCACATGCAGTTTCTTGTCCTAGGAGCAAGAGATGTTTTCTGGTAAGAAGAGTCACTATTGTGCTCCCATTGTCATACACAGGGCAAATAGCACTGGCGTCTGTTCCCAGCATGTAAATTGTATTGGACTGAAGAGGATCTACTGTTCTTGTCAGTTTCATAAGCAGAATTGAACTAGATATGGCCGTATTTGTAGGAATCACAGTTCTTTTGTTCTGAGCAAACTCACTGCTCTGGCCCTATAGGAAAAACAGTAGAGTAGAAGTGTGCTCTTTTCTCAAAAGCAGAGTGTGTTTCTTGTAAGGCGAGCTAGCGTTTGTTTCCCAGTCCTAAATGGATTTGAAATACATGCAGTTTCTGGTCCTACGAGCAAGAGATGTTTTCTGGTAAGAAGAGTCACTATTGCGCTCCCATTGTCATAAACAGGGCAAATAGCACTGGCATCTGTTCCCAGCAAGTACAGTGTATTGGACTGAATCGGAGCTACCGTTCTTGTCAGTTTCCTAAGCAGAGTTGAACTAGATATGGCCCCTGTGTGTAGGAAGCACATTTCTTTTGTTCTGAGCAAGCTCATTTTCGGACCCCATAGAAAACACATTACAGTAGAAGAGTGCTCTTTTCTCAAAAGCAGAGTGTGTTTCTTATAAGGCGAGCTAGTGTTTGTTTCCCAGTCAGAAATGGAGTTGAATCCCATGCAGTTTCTGGTCCTACCAGCAAGACATGTTTTCTGATAAGAAGAGTCACTATTGTGCTCCTATTGCCATACACAGTGCAAATAGCACTCGCGTCTGTTCCCAGCTATTACAGTGTATTGGACTGAAGAGGAGCTACCATTCTTGTCAGTTTCCTAAGCAGAGTTGAACTAGATATGGCCCGTGTGTGTAGGAAGCACAGTTCTTTTGTTCAGAGCAAGCTCACTGTTTGGACCCCATAGGAAACACAGTTGAGTAGAAGAGTGATCTTTTCTCAAAAGCAGAGTGTGTTTCTTGTAAGGCGAGCTAGCGTTTGTTTCCCAGTCCTAAATGGAGTTGAATCACATGCAGTTTTTGGTCCTATGAGCAAGAGTTGTTTTCTGATAAGGAAAGTCATTATTGTGCTCGCATTGCCATACACAGTGCAAATAGCACTGGTTTCTGTTCCCAGCAAGTACAGTGTATTGGACTGAAGCGGAGCTACTGTTCTTGTCAGTTTCCTAAGCAGAGGTGAACTAGATATTGCCCCTGTGTGTAGGAAGCACACTTCTTTTGTTCTGAGCAAGCTCACTCTTCAGACCCCATAGGAAACACAGTTGAGTAGAAGAGTGCTCTTTTCTCAAAACCAGAGTGTGTTTCTTGTAAAGTGAGCTAGCATTTGTTTCCCAGTCCTAAATGGAGTTGAATCACATGCAGTTTCTTGTCCTACGAGCAAGAGTTGTTTTCTGGTAAGAAGAGTAACTATTGTGCTCCCATTGTCATTCACAGGGCAAATAACACTGGCGTCTGTTCCCAGCATGTACACTGTATTGGACTGAAATTGATCTACTGTTCTTTTCAGTTTCCTAAGCATAATTGAACTAGATATGGCCGTATTTGTATGAAGCACATTTCTTTTGTTCTGAGCAAGCTCACTGTTCTGGCCCTATAGGAAACACAGTAGAGTAGAAGAGTGCTCTTTTCTCAAAAGCAGAGTGTGTTTCTTGTAAGGCGAGCTAGCGTTTGTTTCCCAGTCCTAAATGGAGTTGAATCACATGTAGTTTTTGGTCCTATGAGCAAGAGATGTTTTATGGTAAGGAAAGTCACTCTTGCGCTCCCATTGCCATACAGTGTGCAAATAGCACTCACGTCTTTTACCAGCAAGTACAGTGTATTGGACTGAAGCGGAGCTACTGTTCTTGTCAGTTTGCTAAGCAGAGTTGAACTAGATATGGCCCCTGTGTGTAGGAAGCACTGTTCTTTTGTTCTGAGCAAGCTCACTGTTCGGACCCCCTAGGAAACACAGTAGAGTAGAAGAGTGCTCTTTTCTCAAAAGCAGAGTGTGTTTCTTGTAAGGCGAGCTAGCGTTTGTTTCCCAGTCCTAAATGGAGTTGAATCACATGCAGTTTTTGGTCCTATGAGCAAGAGTTGTTTTCTGGGAAGGAAAGTCACTCTTGCGCTCCCATTGCCATACACAGTGCAAATAGCACTCACGTATGTTCCCAGCAAGTACAGTGTATTGGACGGAAGCGGAGCTACTATTCTTGTCAGTTTCCTAAGCAGAGTTGAACTAGATATGGCCCCTGTGTGTAGGAAGCACATTTCTTTTGTTCTGAGCAAGCTCACTGTTCGGACCACATAGGAAATACAGTAGAGTAGAAGAGTGCTCTTTTCTCAAAAGCAGAGTGTGTTTCTTGTAAGGCGAGCTAGTGTTTGTTTCCCAGTCAGAAATGGAGTTGAACCCCATGCAGTTTCTGGTCCTACGAGCCAGAGGTGTTTTCTGATAAGAAGAGTCACTATTGCGCTCCAATTGTCATACAGAGGACAAATAGCACTGGTGTCTGTTCCCTGCATGTACAGTGTATTGGACTGAAGTGGAGCTACTGTTCTTGTCAGGTTCCTAAGCAGAGTTGAACTAGATATGGCCCGTGTGTGGAGGAAGCACAGTTCTGTTGTTCTGAGCAAGCTCACTGTTCGGACACCGTAGGATACACAGTAGAGTAGAAGAATGCTCTTTTCTGAAAAGCAGAGTGTGTTTCTTGTAAGGCGAGCTAGCGTTTGTTTCCCAGTCCTAAATGGAGTTGAATCACATGCAATTTCTTGTCCTACGTGCAAGAGATGTTTTCTGGTAAGAAGAGTCACTATTGTGCTCCCATTGTCATACACAGGGCAAATAGCACTGGCGTCTGTTCCCAGCATGTACATTGTATTGGACTGAAGAGGATCTACTGTTCTTGTCAGTTTCGTAAGCAGAATTGAACTAGATATGGCCGTATTTGTAGGAATCACAGTTCTTTTGTTCTGAGCAAACTCACTGTTCTGGCCCTATAGGAAAAACAGTAGAGTAGAAGAGTGCTCTTTTCTCAAAAGCAGAGTGTGTTTCTTGTAAGGCGAGCTAGCGTTTGTTTCCCAGTCCTAAATGGATTTGAAATACATGCAGTTTCTGGTCCTACGAGCAAGAGATGTTTTCTGGTAAGAAGAGTCACTATTGCGCTCCCATTGTCATAAACAGGGCAAATAGCACTGGCATCTGTTCCCAGCAAGTACAGTGTATTGGACTGAATCGGAGCTACTGTTCTTGTCAGTTTCCTAAGCAGAGTTGAACTAGATATGGCCCCTGTGTGTAGGAAGCACATTTCTTTTGTTCTGAGCAAGCTCACTGTTCGGACCTCATAGGAAATACAGTAGAGTAGAAGAGTGCTCTTTTCTCAAAAGCAGAGTGTGTTTCTTATAAGGCGAGCTAGTGTTTGTTTCCCAGTCAGAAATGGAGTTGAATCCCATGCAGTTTCTGGTCCTACCAGCAAGACGTGTTTTCCAATAAGAAGAGTCACTATTGTGCTCCTATTGCCATACACAGTGCAAATAGCACTCGTGTCTGTTCCCAGCTATTACAGTGTATTGGACTGAAGAGGAGCTACCATTCTTGTCAGTTTCCTAAGCAGAGTTGAACTAGATATGGCCCCTGTGTGTATAAAGCACAGTTTTTTTGTTCTGGGCAAGCTCACTGTTTGGACCCCATAGGAAACACAGTTGAGTAGAAGAGTGCTCTTTTCTGAAAAGCAGAGTGTGTTTCTTGTAAAGCGAGCTAGCATTTGTTTCCCAGTCCTAAATGGAGTTGAATCACATGCAGTTTCTTGTCCTACGAGCAAGAGTTGTTTTCTGGCAAGAAGAGTCACTATTGTGCTCCCATTGTCATTCACAGGGCAAATAACACTGGAGTCTGTTCCCACCATGTACACTGTATTGGACTGAAGAGGATCTACTGTTCTTTTCAGTTTCCTAAGCATAATTGAACTAGATATGGCCGTATTTGTAGGAAGCACAGTTCTTTTGTTCTGAGCAAGCTCACTGTTCTGGCCCTATAGGAAACACAGTAGAGTAGAAGAGTGCTCTTTTCTCAAAAGCAGAGTGTGTTTCTTGTAAGGCGAGCTAGCATTTGTTTCCCAGTCCTAAATGGAGTTGAATCACATGCAGTTTTTGGTCCTATGAGCAAGAGTTGTTTTCTGGGAAGGAAAGTCACTCTTGCGCTCCCTTTGCCATACACAGTGCAAATAGCACTCACGTCTGTTCCCAGCAAGTACAGTGTATTGGACTGAAGCGGAGCTACTATTCTTGTCAGAGTCCTAAGCAGAGTTGAACTAGATATGGCCCCTGTGTGTAGGAAGCACATTTCTTTTGTTCTGAGCAAGCTCACTGTTCGGACCACATAGGAAATACAGTAGAGTAGAAGAGTGCTCTTTTCTCAAAAGCAGAGTGTGTTTCTTGTAAGGCGAGCTAGTGTTTGTTTCCCAGTCAGAAATGGAGTTGAACCCCATGCAGTTTCTGGTCCTACGAGCAAGAGGTGTTTTCTGATAAGAAGAGTCACTATTGCGCTCCCATTGTCATACAGAGGACAAATAGCACTGGCGTCTGTTCCCTGCATGTACAGTGTATTGGACTGAAGTGGAGCTACTGTTCTTGTCAGGTTCCTAAGCAGAGTTGAACTAGATATGGCCCGTGTGTGGAGGAAGCACAGTTCTGTTGTTCTGAGCAAGCTCACTGTTCGGACACCGTAGGATACACAGTAGAGTAGAAGAGTGCTCTTTTCTCAAAAGCAGAGTGTGTTTCTTGTAAGGCGAGCTAGCGTTTGTTTCCCAGTCCTAAATGGAGTTGAATCACATGCAGTTTCTTGTCCTAGGAGCAAGAGATGTTTTCTGGTAAGAAGAGTCACTATTGTGCTCCCATTGTCATACACAGGGCAAATAGCACTGGCGTCTGTTCCCAGCATGTAAATTGTATTGGACTGAAGAGGATCTACTGTTCTTGTCAGTTTCGTAAGCAGAATTGAACTAGATATGGCCGTATTTGTAGGAATCACAGTTCTTTTGTTCTGAGCAAACTCACTGTTCTGGCCCTATAGGAAAAACAGTAGAGTAAAAGTGTGCTCTTTTCTCAAAAGCAGAGTGTGTTTCTTGTAAGGCGAGCTAGCGTTTGTTTCCCAGTCCTAAATGGATTTGAAATACATGCAGTTTCTGGTCCTACGAGCAAGAGATGTTTTCTGGTAAGAAGAGTCACTATTGCGCTCCCATTGTCATAAACAGGGCAAATAGCACTGGCATCTGTTCCCAGCAAGTACAGTGTATTGGACTGAATCGGAGCTACTATTCTTGTCAGTTTCCTAAGCAGAGTTGAACTAGATATGGCCCGTGTGTGGAGGAAGCACAGTTCTTTTGTTCTGAGCAAGCTCACTGTTCGGACACCGTAGGATACACATTAGAGTAGAAGAGTGCTCTTTTCTCAAAAGCAGAGTGTGTTTCTTATAAGGCGAGCTAGTGTTTGTTTCCCAGTCAGAAATGGAGTTGAATCCCATGCAGTTTCTGGTCCTACCAGCAAGACGTGTTTTCCAATAAGAAGAGTCACTATTGTGCTCCTATTGCCATACACAGTGCAAATAGCACTCGCGTCTGTTCCCAGCTATTACAGTGTATTGGACTGAAGAGGAGCTACCATTCTTGTGAGTTTCCTAAGCAGAGTTGAACTAGATATGGTCCCTGTGTGTAGGAAGCACAGTTCTTTTGTTCTGAGCAAGCTCACTGTTTGGACCCCATAGGAAACACAGTTGAGTAGAAGAGTGCTCTTTCCTCAAAAGCAGAGTGTGTTTCTTGTAAAGCGAGCTAGCATTTGTTTCCCAGTCCTAAATGGAGTTGAATCACATGCAGTTTCTTGTCCTACGAGCAAGAGTTGTTTTCTGGCAAGAAGAGTCACTATTGTGCTCCCATTGTCATTCACAGGGCAAATAACACTGGAGTCTGTTCCCACCATGCACACTGTATTGGACTGAAGAGGATCTACTGTTCTTTTCAGTTTCCTAAGCATAATTGAACTAGATATGGCCATATTTGTAGGAAGCACAGTTCTTTTGTTCTGAGCAAGCTCACTGTTCTGGCCCTATAGGAAACACAGTAGAGTAGAAGAGTGCTCTTTTCTCAAAAGCAGAGTGTGTTTCTTGGAAGGCGAGCTAGCATTTGTTTCCCAGTCCTAAATGGAGTTGAATCACATGCAGTTTTTGGTCCTATGAGCAAGAGTTGTTTTCTGGGAAGGAAAGTCACTCTTGCGCTCCCATTGCCATACACAGTGCAAATAGCACTCACGTCTGTTCCCAGCAAGTACAGTGTATTGGACTGAAGCGGAGCTACTATTCTTGTCAGTTTCCTAAGCAGAGTTGAACTAGATATGGCCCCTGTGTGTAGGAAGCTCATTTCTTTTGTTCTGAGCAAGCTCACTGTTCGGACCACATAGGAAATACAGTAGAGTAGAAGAGTGCTCTTTTCTCAAAAGCAGAGTGTGTTTCTTGTAAGGCGAGCTAGTGTTTGTTTCCCAGTCAGAAATGGAGTTGAACCCCATGCAGTTTCTGGTCCTACGAGCAAGAGGTGTTTTCTGATAAGAAGAGTCACTATTGCGCTCCCATTGTGATACAGAGGACAAATAGCACTGGCGTCTGTTCCCTGCATGTACAGTGTATTGGACTGAAGTGGAGCTACTGTTCTTGTCAGGTTCCTAAGCAGAGTTGAACTAGATATGGCCCGTGTGTGGAGGAAGCACAGTTCTGTTGTTCTGAGCAAGCTCACTGTTCGGACACCGTAGGATACACAGTAGAGTAGAAGAGTGCTCTTTTCTCAAAAGCAGAGTGTGTTTCTTGTAAGGCGAGCTAGCGTTTGTTTCCCAGTCCTAAATGGAGTTGAATCACATGCAATTTCTGGTCCTACGAGCAAGAGATGTTTTCTGGTAAGAAGAGTCACTATTGCGCTCCCATTGTCATCACAGTGAAAATAACACTCACGTCTGTTCCCAGCATGTAAATTGTATTGGACTGAAGAGGATCTACTGTTCTTTTCAGTTTCCTAAGCATAATTGAACTAGATATGGCCGTATTTGTATGAAGCACAGTTCTTTTGTTCTGAGCAAACTCACTGTTCTGGCCTTATAAGAAACACAGTAGAGTAGAAGAGTGCTCTTTTCTCAAAAGCAGAGTGTGTTTCTTGTAAGGCGAGCTAGCCTTTGTTTCCAAGTCCTAAATGGAGTTGAATCACATGCAGTTTTTGGTCCTATGATCAAGAGTTGTTTTCTAGTAAAGAAAGTCACTCTTGCGTTCCCATTGCGATACACAGGGCAAATAGCACTCGCGTCTGTTCCCAGCAAGTACAGTGTATTGGACTGAAGCGGAGCTACTGTTCTTGTCAGTTTGCTAAGCAGAGTTGAACTAGATATGGCCCCTGTGTGGAGGAAGCACTGTTCTTTTGTTCTGAGCAAGCTCACTGTTCGGACCCCCTAGGAAACACAGTAGAGTAGAAGAGTGCTCTTTTCTCAAAAGCAGAGTGTGTTTCTTGTAAGGCAAGCTAGCGTTTGTTTCCCAGTAATAAATGGAGTTGAATCACATCCTGTTTTTGGTCCTATGAGCAAGAGTTGTTTTCTGGTAAGGAAAGTCACTATTGCGCTCCCATTGTCAGACACAGTGCAAATAGCACTCGCGTCTCTTCCCAGCAAGTACAGTGTATTGGACTGAAGAGGATCTACTGTTCTTGTCAGTTGCCTAAGCATAATTGAACTAGATATGGCCTTATTTGTAGGAAGCACAGTTCTTTTGTTCTGAGCAAACTCACTGTTCTGGCCCTATAGGAAAAACAGTAGAGTAGAAGATTGCTCTTTTCTCAAAAGCAGAGTGTGTTTCTTGTAAGGCGAGCTAGCGTTTGTTTCCCAGTCCTAAATGGAGTTGAATCACATGCAGTTTTTGGTCCTATGAGCAAGAGTTGTTGTCTGGTAAGGAAAGTCACTCTTGCACTCCCATTGCCATACACAGTGCAAATAGCACTCGCGTCTGTTCCCAGCAAGTACAGTGTATTGGACTGAAGCGGAGCTACTGTTCTTGGCAGTTTCCTAAGCAGAGTTGAACTAGATATGGCCCCTGTGTGTAGGAAGCACTGTTCTTTTGTTCTGAGCAAGCACAATGTTCGGACCACCTAGGAAACACAGTAGAATAGAAGAGTTCTCTTTTCTCAAAAGCAGAGTGTGTTTCTTGTAAGGCGAGCTAGTGTTTGTTTCCCAGTCAGAAATGGAATTGAATCCCATGCAGTTTTTGGTCCTACGATCAAGAGTTGTTTTCTGGTAAGGAGGGTCACTATTGTGCTCCCAATGCCATACACAGTGCAAATAGCACTCGCGTCTGTTCCCAGCTATTACAGTGTATTGGACTGAAGAGGAGCTACCATTCTTGTCAGTTTCCTAAGCAGAGTTGAACTAGATATGACCCCTGTGTGTAGGAAGCACAGTTCTTTTTTCTGAGCAAGCTCACTGTTTGGACCCCATAGGAAACACAGTTGAGTAGAAGAGTGCTCTTTTCTCAAAAGCAGAGTGTGTTTCTTGTAAGGCGAGCTAGCATTTGTTTCCCAGTCCTAAATGGAGTTGAATCACATGCAGTTTCTTGTCCTACGAGCAAGAGTTGTTTTCTGGCAAGAAGAGTCACTATTGTGCTCCCATTGTCATTCACAGGGCAAATAACACTGGAGTCTGTTCCCACCATGTACACTGTATTGGACTGAAGAGGATCTACTGTTCTTTTCAGTTTCCAAGCATAATTGAACTAGATATGGCCGTATTTGTAGGAAGCACAGTTCTTTTGTTCTGAGCAAGCTCACTGTTCTGGCCCTATAGGAAACACAGTAGAGTAGAAGAGTGCTCTTTTCTCAAAAGCAGAGTGTGTTTCTTGTAAGGCGAACTAGCACTTGTTTCCCAGTCCTAAATGGAGTTGAATCACATGCAGTTTTTGGTCCTATGAGCAAGAGTTGTTTTCTGGGAAGGAAAGTCACTCTTGCGCTCCCATTGCCATACACAGTGCAAATAGCACTCACGTCTGTTCCCAGCAAGTACAGTGTATTGGACTGAAGCGGAGCTACTATTCTTGTCAGTTTCCTAAGCAGAGTTGAACTAGATATGGCCCCTGTGTGTAGGAAGCACATTTCTTTTGTTCTGAGCAAGCTCACTGTTCGGACCACTTAGGAAATACAGTAGAGTAGAAGAGTGCTCTTTTCTCAAAAGCAGAGTGTGTTTCTTGTAAGGCGAGCTAGTGTTTGTTTCCCAGTCAGAAATGTAGTTGAACCCCATGCAGTTTCTGGTCCTACGAGCAAGAGGTGTTTTCTGATAAGAAGAGTCACTATTGCGCTCCCATTGTCATACAGAGGACAAATAGCACTGGCGTCTGTTCCCTGCATGTACAGTGTATTGGACTGAAGTGGAGCTACTGTTCTTGTCAGGTTCCTAAGCAGAGTTGAACTAGATATGGCCCGTGTGTGGAGGAAGCACAGTTCTGTTGTTCTGAGCAAGCTCAATGTTCGGACACCGTAGGATACACAGTAGAGTAGAAGAGTGCTCTTTTCTCAAAAGCAGAGTGTGTTTCTTGTAAGGCGAGCTAGCGTTTGTTTCCCAGTCCTAAATGGAGTTGAATCACATGCAGTTTCTTGTCCTAGGAGCAAGAGATGTTTTCTGGTAAGAAGAGTCACTATTGTGCTCCCATTGTCATACACAGGGCAAATAGCACTGGCGTCTGTTCCCAGCATGTAAATTGTATTGGACTGAAGAGGATCTACTGTTCTTGTCAGTTTCGTAAGCAGAATTGAACTAGATATGGCCGTATTTGTAGGAATCACAGTTCTTTTGTTCTGAGCAAACTCACTGTTCTGGCCCTATAGGAAAAACAGTAGAGTAGAAGAGTGCTCTTTTCTCAAAAGCAGAGTGTGTTTCTTGTAAGGCGAGCTAGCCTTTGTTTCCAAGTCCTAAATGGAGTTGAATCACATGCAGTTTTTGGTCCTATGATCAAGAGTTGTTTTCTAGTAAAGAAAGTCACTCTTGCGTTCCCATTGCGATACACAGTGCAAATAGCACTCGCGTCTGTTCCCAGCAAGTAGAGTGTATTGGACTGAAGCGGAGCTACTGTTCTTGTCAGTTTGCTAAGCAGAGTTGAACTAGATATGGCCCCTGTGTGGAGGAAGCACTGTTCTTTTCTTCTGAGCAAGCTCACTGTTCGGACCCCCTAGGAAACACAGTAGAGTAGAAGAGTGCTCTTTTCTCAAAAGCAGAGTGTGTTTCTTGTAAGGCAAGCTAGCGTTTGTTTCCCAGTAATAAATGGAGTTGAATCACATCCTGTTTTTGGTCCTATGAGCAAGAGTTGTTTTCTGGTAAGGAAAGTCACTATTGCGCTCCCATTGTCAGACACAGTGCAAATAGCACTCGCGTCTCTTCCCAGCAAGTACAGTGTATTGGACTGAAGAGGATCTACTGTTCTTGTCAGTTGCCTAAGCATAATTGAACTAGATATGGCCTTATTTGTAGGAAGCACAGTTCTTTTGTTCTGAGCAAACTCACTGTTCTGGCCCTATAGGAAAAACTGTAGAGTAGAAGAGTGCTCTTTTCTCAAAAGCAGAGTGTGTTTCTTGTAAGGCGAGCTAGCGTTTGTTTCCCAGTCCTAAATGGAGTTGAATCACATGCAGTTTTTGGTCCTATGAGCGAGAGTTGTTTTCTGGTAAGGAAAGTCACTCTTGCACTCCCATTGCCATACACAGTGCAAATAGCACTCGCGTCTGTTCCCAGCAAGTACAGTGTATTGGACTGAAGCGGAGCTACTGTTCTTGGCAGTTTCCTAAGCAGAGTTGAACTAGATATGGCCCCTGTGTGTAGGAAGCACTGTTCTTTTGTTCTTAGCAAGCACAATGTTCGGACCCCCTAGGAAACACAGTAGAATAGAAGAGTTCTCTTTTCTCAAAAGCAGAGTGTGTTTCTTGTAAGGCGAGCTAGTGTTTGTTTCCCAGTCAGAAATGGAATTGAATCCCATGCAGTTTTTGGTCCTACGATCAAGAGTTGTTTTCTGGTAAGGAGGGTCACTATTGTGATCCCAATGCCATACACAGTGCAAATAGCACTCGCGTCTGTTCCCAGCAAGTACAGTGTATTAGACTGAAGAGGATCTTCAGTTTCTTGTCAGTTTCCTAAGCAGAATTGAACTAGATAAGGCCGTATTTGTAGGAAGCACAGTTCTTTTGTTCTGAACAAACTCACTGTTCTGGCCCTATAGGAAACACAGTAGAGTAGAAGAATGCTCTTTTCTCAAAAGGAGAGTGTGTTTCTTGTAATGCGAGCTAGTGTTTGTTTTCCAGTCAGAAATGGAGTTGAATCCCATGCAGTTTCTGGTCCTACGAGCAAGAGTTGTTTTCTGGTAAGAAGAGTCACTATTACGCTCCCATTGTCATAAACAGGGCAAATAGCACTGGTGTCTGTTCCCAGCAAGTACAGTGTATTGGACTGAAGCGGAGCTATTGTTCTTGTCAGTTCCCTAAGCAGAGCTGAACTAGATATGGCCCCTGTGTGTAGGAAGCACAGTTCTTTTGTTCTGAGCAAGCTCAATGTTCGGACCAAATAGAAAACACATTAGAGTAGAAGAGTGCTCTTTTCTCAAAAGCAGAGTGTGTTTCTTGTAAGGCGAGCTAGTGTTTTTTTCCCAGTCCTAAATGGAGTTGAATCACATACAGTTTTTGGTCCTACGAGCAAGAGTTGTTTTCTGGTAAGGAAAGATTCTATTGCGCTCCCATTGCCATACACAGTTCAAATAGCAGTCGTGTATGTTCCCAGTAAGTACAGTGTATTGGACTGAAGAGGAGCTACTGTTCTTGTCAGTTTCCTAAGCAGAGCGAACTACATATGGCCCGTGTGTGTAGGAAGCACAGTTCTTCTGTTCTGAGAAAGCTCAATGTTCGGACCCCATATGAACCACAGGAGAATAGAAGACTGCTCTTTTCTCAAAAACACAGTGTGTTTCTTGTAAGGCGAGCTAGTGTTTGTTTCCCAGTCCTAAATGGAGTTGAATCACATGCAGTTTTTGGTCCTACGAGCAAGAGTTGTTTTCTGGTAAGGAAAGTCACTCTTGCGCTCCCATTGCCATACACAGTGCAAATAGCACTCGCGTCTGTTCCCAGCAAGTACAGTGTATTGGACTGAAGAGGAGCTACTGTTCTTGTCATTTTCTTAAGCAGAGTTGAACTAGATATGGCCCATGTGTGTAGGAAGCACAGTTCTTTTGTTCTGAGCAAGCTCACTGTTCGGACCCCATAGTAAACACAGTAGAGTAGAAGAGTGCTCTTTTCTCAAAAGCAGAGTGTGTTTCTTGTAAGGCGAGCTAGCATTTGTTTCCCAGTCCTAAATGGAGTTGAATCACATGCAGTTTCTTGTCCTACGAGCAAGAGTTGTTTTCTGGTAAGAAGAGTCACTATTGCGCTCCCATTGCCATATACAGTGTAAATAGCACTCGCGTCTGTTCCCAGCAAGTACAGTGTATTGGACTGAAGAGGAGCTACTGTTCTTGTCAGTTTCCTAAGCAGAATTGAACTAGATGTGGCCGTATTTGTAGGAAGCACAGTTCTTTTGTTCTGAGCAAACTCACTGTTCTGGCCCTATAGGAGACACAGTAGAGTAGAAGAGTGCTCTTTTCTCAAACGCAGAGTGTGTTTCTTGTAAGGCGAGCTAGCGTTTGTTTCCCAGTCCTAAATGGAGTTGAATCACATGCAGTTTTTGGTCCTATGTGCAAGAGTTGTTTTCTGGTAAGGAAAGTCACTATTGTGCTCCCATTTCCATACACAGTGCAAATAGCACTCGCATCTGTTCCCAGCAAGTACAGGGTATTGGACTGAAGCGGAGCTACTGTTCTTGTCAGTTTCCTAAGCAGAGTTGAACTAGATATTGCCCCTGTGTGTAGGAAGCACACTTCTTTGTTCTGAGCAAGCTCACTGTTCGGACCCCATAGGAAACACAGTAGAGTAGAAGAGTGCTCTTTTCTCAAAAGCAGTTTGTGTTTCTTGTAAAGCGAGTTAGCATTTGTTTCCCAGTCCTAAATGGAGTTGAATCACATGCAGTTTCTTGTACTACGAGCAAGAGTTGTTTTCTGGTAAAAAGTGTCACTATTGTGCTCCCATTGTCATCACAGTGAAAATAACACTGGCGTCTGTTCCCAGCATGTACACTGTATTGGACTGAAGAGGATCTACTGTTCTTTTCAGTTTCCTAAGCATAATTGAACTAGATATGGCCGTATTTGTATGAAGCACAGTTCTTTTGTTCTGAGCAAACTCACTGTTCTGGCCCTATAAGAAACACAGTAGAGTAGAAGAGTGCTCTTTTCTCAAAAGCAGAGTGTGTTTCTCATAAGGCGAGCTAGCGTTTGTTTCCCAGTCCTAAATGGAGTTGAATCACATGCAGTTTTTGGTCCTACGCGCAAGAGTTGTTTTCTGGTAAGGAAAGTCACTATTGCGCTCCCATTGCCAAACACAGTGCAAATAGCACTGGCATCTGTTCCCAGCAAGTACAGTGTATTGGACTGAAGAGGAGCTACTGTTCTTGTCAGTTTCCTAAGCAGAGTTGAACTAGATATGGCCCGTGTGCATAGGAAGCACAGTTCTTTGGTTCTGAGCAAGCTCACTGTTCGGAACCCATAGGACACATAGTAGAGAAGAAGAGTGCTCTTTTCTCAAAAGCAGAGTGTGTTTCTTGTAAGGCGAGCTAGCTTTTGTTTCCCAGTCCTAAATCAATTTGTATCACATGCAGTTTCCGGTCCTACGAGTAGAGTTATTTTTTGGTAAGAAGAGTCACTATTGCGCTCCCATTGCCATACACAGTACAAATAGCACTTGCGTCTGTTCCAGTCAAGTACAGTGTATTGGACTGAAGAGGAGCTACTGTTCTTGTCAGTTTCCTAAGCAGAGTTGAACTAGATGTGGCCTGTGTGTATAGGAAGCACAGTTCTTTTGTTCTGAGTAAGCTCACTGTTGTGACCACGTAGGAAACACAGTAGAGTAGAAGAGTGCTCTTTTCTCAAAAGCCGAGTGTGTTCCTTGTAAGGCGAGCTAGCGTTTGCTTTCCAGTCCTAAATGGATTTGAATCACATGCAGTTTCTGGTCCTACGCGCAAGAGTTGTTTTCTGGTAAGGAAAGTCACTATTGCGCTCCCTTTGCCAAACACAGTGCAAATAGCACTCGCATCTGTTCCCAGCAAGTACAGTGTATTGGAATGAAGAGGAGCTACTGTTCTTGTCAGTTTCCTAAGCAGAATTGAACTGGATATGGCCATTTGTGTAGGAAGCACAGTTCTTTTGTTCTGAGCAAGCTCACTGTTCTCGCCCTATAGGAAACACAGTAGAGTAGAAGAGTGCTCTTTTCTCAAAAGCAGAGTGTTTCTTGTAAGGCGAGCTAGCGTTTGTTTCCCAGTCCTAAATGGAGTTAAATCAATTGCAGTTTTTGGTCCTATGAGCAAGAGTTGTTTTCTGGTAAGGAAAATCATTATTGCGCTCCCATTGCCATACACAGTGCAAATAGCACTGGCGTCTGTACCCAGCATGTACAGCCTATTGGAATGAAGAGGATCTACTGTTCTTTTCAGTTTCCTAAGCAGAGTTGAACTAGATATGGCCCGTGTGTGGAGGAAGCACAGTTCTTTTGTTCTGAGCAAGCCCACTGTTCGGAACCCATAGGACACATAATAGAGAAGAAGAGTGCTCTTTTCTCAAAAGCAGAGTGTGTTTCTTGTAAGGCGAGCTAGCTTTTGATTCCCAGTCCTAAAAGAATTTGAATCACATGCAGTTTCTTGTCCTACAAGTAGAGTTATTTTTTGGTAAGAAGAGTCACTATTGTGCTCCCATTGTCATACACAGGGCAAATAGCACTGGCATTTGTTCCCAGCATGTACAGAGTATTGGACTGAAGAGGATCTACTGTTCTTGTCACGTTCCTAAGCAGAGTTGAACTAGATATGGCCCGTGTGTGTATGAAGCACATTTCTTTTGTTCTGAGCAAGCTCACTGTTCTGGCCCTATAGGAAACATAGTAGAGTAGAAGAGTCATCTTTTCTCAAAAGCAGAGTGTGTTTCTTGTAAGGCAAGCTAGCGTTTGTTTCCCAGTCCTAAATGGAGTTGAATCCCATGCAGTTTCTGGTCTTAGGAGCAAGAGTTGTTTTCTGGTAAAAAGAGTCACTATTGTGCTCCCAATGCCATACACAGTGCAAATAGCACTCGCGTCTGTTCCCAGCAAATACAGTGTATTGGACTGAAGGGGATCTACTGTTCTTGTCAGTTTCCTAAGCAGAGTTGGACTAGATATGGCCCGTGTGTATAGGAAGCACAGTTCTTTTGTTCTGAGCAAGCTCACTGTTCGGACCCCATAGGAAACACAATAGAGTAGAAGAGTGCTCTTTTCTCAAAAGCAGAGTGTGTTTCTTGTAAGGCGAGCTAGCGTTTGTTTCCCAGTCCTAAATGGAGTTGAATCACATGCAGTTACTGGTACTAAGAGCAAGAGTTGTTTTCTGGTAAGAAGAGTCACTATTGTGCTCCCATTGCCGTACACCGTGCAAATAGCACTCGCATCTGTTCCCAGCAAGTACAGTGTATTGGACTGAAGAGGAGCTACTGTTCTTGTCAGTTTCCTAAGCAGAGTTGAACTAGATATGGCCCGTGTGCATAGGAAGCACAGTTCTTTTGTTCTGAGCAAGCTCACTGTTCGGACCCCATAGGAAACACAGTAGAGTAGAAGAGTGCTCTTTTCTCAAAAGCAGAGTGTGTTTCTCATAAGGCGAGCTAGCGTTTGTTTCCCAGTCCTAAATGGAGTTGAATCACATGCATTTTTTGGTCCTATGCGCAAGAGTTGTTTTCTGGTAAGGAAAGTCACTATTGCGCTCCCATTGCCAAACACAGTGCAAATAGCACTGGCATCTGTTCCCAGCAAGTACAGTGTATTGGACTGAAGAGGAGCTACTGTTCTTGTCAGTTTCCTAAGCAGAGTTGAACTAGATATGGCCCGTGTGCATAGGAAGCACAGTTCTTTTGTTCTGAGCAAGCTCACTGTTCGGAACCCATAGGACACATAGTAGAGAAGAAGAGTGCTCTTTTCTCAAAAGCAGAGTGTGTTTCTTGTAAGGCGAGCTAGCTTTTGTTTCCCAGTCCTAAATCAATTTGTATCACATGCAGTTTCTGGTCCTATGAGTAGAGTTATTTTTTGGTAAGAAGAGTCACTATTGCGCTCCCATTGCCATACACAGTACAAATAGCACTTGTGTCTGTTCCAGTCAAGTACAGTGTATTGGACTGAAGAGGAGCTACTGTTCTTGTCAGTTTCCTAAGCAGAGTTGAACTAGATGTGGCTCGTGTGTATAGGAAGCACAGTTCTTTTGTTCTGAGTAAGCTCACTGTTGTGACCACGTTGGAAACACAGTAGAGTAGAAGAGTGCTCTTTTCTCAAAAGCCGAGTGTGTTCCTTGTAATGCCAGCTAGTGTTTGCTTCCCAGTCCTAAATGGATTTGAATCACATGCAGTTTCTGGTCCTACAAGCAAGAGTTTTTTCTGGTAATAAAAGTCACTATTGAGCCGGGCGGTGGTGGCACACGCCTTTAAACCCAGCACTTGGGAGGCAGAACCAGGTGGATCTCTGTGAGTTCGAGGCCAACCTGGGCTACCAAGTGAGTCCAAGGAAAGGCGCAAAGCTACACAGAGAAACCCTGTCTTGAAAAACCAAAAAAAAAAAAAGTCACTATTGGGCTCCCATTGTCATACACAGTGCAAATACCACTGGCTTCTGTTCCCAGCAAGTACAGTGTATTGGACTGAAGAGGATCTACTGTTCTTGTCAGTTTCCTAAGCAGAATTTAACTAGATATGGCCCGTGTGTGTAGGAAGCACAGTTTTTTTTGTTCTGAGCAAGCTCATTGTTTGGACACCATAGGAAACACAGTAGAGTAGAAATGTGCCCTATTCTCAAAAGCAGAGCTTGTTTCTTGTAAGGCGAGCTAGCATTTGTTTCCCAGTCCTAAGTGGATTGAATCAAATGCAGTTTATGGTCCTAAGAGCAAGAGGTGTTTTCTGGTAAGAAGAGTCACTATTGTGCTCCAATTGCTGTACACTGTGCAAATAGTACTCTCGTCTGTTTCCAGTAAGTACAGTGTATTGGAGTGAAGAGGAGCTACTGTTCTCATCAGTTTCCAAAGCAGAGTTGAACTAGATATGGCCCGTGTGTGTAGGAAGCACAGTTCTTTTGTTCTGAGCAAGCTCACTGTTCAGACCCCATAGGAAACACAGTAGAGTAGAAGAGTGCTCTTTTCTCAAAAGCAAAGTGTGTTTCATGTAAGGCGAGCTAGCGTTTGTTTCTCAGTCCCAAATGAGTTTGAATCACATGCAGTTTTTGGTCCTACGAGCAAGAGTTGTTTTCTCGTAAGGATAGTCACTATTGCGCTCCCATTGACATACACAGTTCAAATAGCACTTGCGTCTGTTCCCAGCAAGTACAGTGTATTGGACTGAAGAGGAGCTACTGTTCTTGTCAGTTTCCTAACCAGAGTTGAACTAGATAAGGCCCGTGTGTGTAGGAAGCACAGTTCTTTTGTTCTGAGCAAGCTCACTGTTTGGACACCATAGGAAACACAGTAGAGTAGAAGAGTGCTCTTTTCTCAAAAGCCGAGTGTGTTTAGTGTAAGGCGACCTAGCGTTTGCTTCCCAATAGAAAATGGAGTTGAATCACATGCAGTTTCTGGTCCTAAGAGCAAGAGTTGTTTTCTGGTAAGAAGTGTCAGTATTGCGCTCCCATTGCCATACACAGTGCAAATAGCACTCGCGTCTGCTCCCAGCAAGTACAGTGTATTGGATTGAAGAGGAGCTACTGTACTTGTCAGTTTCCTAAGCAGACTTGAACTAGATATGGCCCGTGTGTGTAGGAAGCACATTTCATTTGTTCTTAGCAAGCTCACTGTTCGGACCCCATAGGAAACACAGTAGAGTAGAAGAGTACTCTTTTCTCAAAAGCAGAGTGTGTTTCTTGTAAGGCGAGCTAGCTTTTGTTTCCCAGTCGTAAATGAAGTTGAATCACATGCAGTTTCTGGTCCTACGAGTAGAGTTGTTTTTTGGTAAGAAGAGTCACTATTGAGCTCCCATTGCCATACACAGTGCAAATAGCACTTGCGTCTGTTCAATCAAGTACAGTGTATTGGACTGAAGAGGAGCTACTGTTCTTGTCAGTTTCCTAAGCAGAGTTGAACTGATATGGCCCGTGTGTATAGGAAGCACAGTTCTTTTGTTTTGAGCAAGCTCACTTTCTGGCCCTATAGAAAACACAGTAGAGTAGAAGAGTGCTCTTTTCTCAAAAGCAGAGTGTGTTTCTTGTAAGGCGAGCTAGCGTTTGTTTCCCAGTCCTAAATGGAGTTGAATCACATGCAGCTTCTGGACGTAAGAGAAAGAGTTGTTTTCTGGTAAGGAAAGTCATTATTGCACTCCCATTGCCATACATAGAGCAAATAGCACTTGATTCTGTTCCCAGCAAGTACAGTGTATTTTACTGAAGAGGAGCTACTATTCTTGTCAGTTTCCTAATCAGAGTTGAACTAGATATGGCCCGTGTGTTTAGGAAGCACAGTTCTTTTGTTCTGAGAAAGCTCACTGTTTGGACCCCATAGGAAACACAGTAGAGTAGAAAAGTGCTCTTTTCTCAAAATTAGAGTGTGTTTTTGTAAGGCGAGCTGGCATTTGTTTCCCAGTCCTAAATGGAGTTGAATCATATGCAGGTTCTGGTCCAACAAGCAAGAGTTGTTTTCTGGTAAGAAGAGTCACTATTGCACTCCCATTGTCATACACAGGGCCAATAGCACTGGCTTCTGTTCCCAGCATGTACAGTGTATTGGACTGAAGAGGATCTACTGTTCTTGTCAGTTTCCTAAGCAGAATTGAACTAGATCCGGCCATGTGTGTAGGAAGCACAGTTCTTTTGTTCTGAGCAAGCTCACTGTTCTGGCCCTATAGGAAACACAGTAGAGTAGAAGAGTGCTCTTTTCTCAAAAGTAGAGTGTGTTTCTTGTAAGGCGAGCTAGCGTTTCTTTCCCAGTACTAAATGGAGTTGAGTCACATGCAGTTTTTGGTCCTACGAGCCAGAGTTGTTTTCTGGTAAGGAAAGTCACTATTGCGCTCCCCTTGCCATACACAGCACAAATACCACTCACGTCTGTTCCCAGCAAGTACAGAGTATAGGACTGAAGAGGAGCTACTGTTCTTGTCAGTTTCCTAAGCAGAGTTGAACTAGATATGGCCCGTGTGTATAGGAAGCACAGCTCTTTTGTTGTGAGCAAGCTCACTGTGCGGACCCTATAGGAAACTCAGTGCTCTTTTCTCAAAAGCAGAGTGTGTTTCTTGTAAGGCGAGATAGCATTTGCTTCCCAGACCTAAATGGAGTTGAATCACATGCAGTTACTGGTCCTACAAGCAAGAGTTGTTTTTTGGTAAGAAGAGTCACTATTGCGCTCGCATTGTCATACACAGGGCAAATAGCACTGGCGTCTTTTCCCAGCATGTACAGTGTATTGGACTGAAGAGTATCTACTATTCTTGTCAGTTTCCTATGCAGAGTTGAACTAGATATAGCCCGTGTGTGTAGGAAGCACAGTTCTTTTGTTCTGTGCAAGCTCACTGTTCTGGCCCTATAGGAAACACAGTAGAGTAGCAGAGTGCTCTTTTCTCAAAAGCAGAGTGTGTTTCTTGTAAGGCGAGCTAGTGTTTGTTTCCAAGTCCTAAATGGAGTTGAATCACATGCAGTTTCTGTTCCTACGAGCAAGAGATGTTTTCTGGTAAGAAGAGTCACTATTGTGCTCCAATTGCTGTACACAGTGGAAATAGCACTCGCGTCTGTTTCCAGTAAGTACAGTGTATTGGAGTGAAGAGGAGCTACTGTTCTCATCAGTTTCCAAAGCAGAGTTGAACTAGATATGGCCCGTGTGTGTAGGAAGCACAGTTCTTTTGTTCTGAGCAAGCTCACTGTTCAGACCCCATAGGAAACACAGTAGAGTAGAAGAGTGCTCTTTTCTCAAAAGCAGAGTGTGTTTCTTGTAAGGCGAGCTAGCGTTTATTTCCCAGTCCCAAATGAGTTTGAATCACATGCAGTTTTTGGTCCTACGAGCAAGAGTTGTTTTCTCGTAAGGATAGTCACTATTGCGCTCCCATTGACATACACAGTGCAAATAGCACTTGCGTCTGTTCCCAGCAAGTACAGTGTATTGGACTGAAGAGGAGCTACTGTTCTTGTCAGTTTCCTAACCAGAGTTGAACTAGATAAGGCCCGTGTGTGTAGGAAGCACAGTTCTTTTGTTCTGAGCAAGCTCACTGTTTGGACACCATAGGAAACACAGTAGAGTAGAAGAGTGCTCTTTTCTCAAAAGCCGAGTGTGTTTAGTGTAAGGCGACCTAGCGTTTGCTTCCCAATAGAAAATGGAGTTGAATCACATGCAGTTTCTGGTCCTAAGAGCAAGAGTTGTTTTCTGGTAAGAAGTGTCAGTATTGCGCTCCCATTGCCATAGACCGTGCAAAGAGCACTCGCGTCTGCTCCCAGCAAGTACAGTGTATTGGATTGAAGAGGAGCTACTGTACTTGTCAGTTTCCTAAGCAGACTTGAACTAGATATGGCCCGTGTGTGTAGGAAGCACATTTCATTTGTTCTGAGCAAGCTCACTGTTCGGACCCCATAGGAAACACAGTAGAGTAGAAGAGTACTCTTTTCTCAAAAGCAGAGTGTGTTTCTTGTAAGGCGAGCTAGCTTTTGTTTCCCAGTCGTAAATGAAGTTGAATCACATGCAGTTTCTGGTCCTACGAGTAGAGTTGTTTTTTGGTAAGAAGAGTCACTATTGAGCTCCCATTGCCATACACAGTGCAAATAGCACTTGCGTCTGTTCAATCAAGTACAGTGTATTGGACTGAAGAGGAGCTACTGTTCTTGTCAGTTTCCTAAGCAGAGTAGAACTGATATGGCCCGTGTGTATAGGAAGCACAGTTCTTTTGTTTTGAGCAAGCTCACTTTCTGGCCCTATAGAAAACACAGTAGAGTAGAAGAGTGCTCTTTTCTCAAAAGCAGAGTGTGTTTCTTGTAAGGTGAGCTAGCGTTTGTTTCCCAGTCCTAAATGGCGTTGAATCACATGCAGCTTCTGGACGTACGAGCAAGAGTTGTTTTCTGGTAAGGAAAGTCATTATTGCACTCCCATTGCCATACATAGAGCAAATAGCACTTGATTCTGTTCCCAGCAAGTACAGTGTATTTTACTGAAGAGGAGCTACTATTCTTGTCAGTTTCCTAATCAGAGTTGAACTAGATATGGCCCGTGTGTTTAGGAAGCACAGTTCTTTTGTTCTGAGAAAGCTCACTGTTTGGACCCCATAGGAAACACAGTAGAGTAGAAAAGTGCTCTTTTCTCAAAAGTAGAGTGTGTTTCTTGTAAGGCGAGCTGGCATTTGTTTCCCAGTCCTAAATGGAGTTGAATCATATGCAGGTTCTGGTCCTACAAGCAAGAGTTGTTTTCTGGTAAGAAGAGTCACTATTGCACTCCCATTGTCATACACAGGGCAAATAGCACTGGCTTCTGTTCCCATCATGTACAGTGTATTGGACTGAAGAGGATCTACTGTTCTTGTCAGTTTCCTAAGCAGAATTGAACTAGATCCGGCCATGTGTGTAGGAAGCACAGTTCTTTTGTTCTGAGCAAGCTCACTGTTCTGGCCCTATAGGAAACACAGTAGAGTAGAAGAGTGCTCTTTTCTCAAAAGTAGAGTGTGTTTCTTGTAAGGCGAGCTAGCGTTTGTTTCCCAGTCCTAAATGGAGTTGAATCACATGCAGCTTCTGGACGTACGAGCAAGAGTTGTTTTCTGGTAAGGAAAGTCATTATTGCACTCCCATTGCCATACATAGAGCAAATAGCACTTGATTCTGTTCCCAGCAAGTACAGTGTATTTTACTGAAGAGGAGCTACTATTCTTGTCAGTTTCCTAATCAGAGTTGAACTAGATATGGCCTGTGTGTTTAGGAAGCACAGTTCTTTTGTTCTGAGAAAGCTCATTGTTTGGACCCCATAGGAAACACAGTAGAGTAGAAAAGTGCTCTTTTCTCAAAATTAGAGTGTGTTTTTGTAAGGCGAGCTGGCATTTGTTTCCCAGTCCTAAATGGAGTTGAATCATATGCAGGTTCTGGTCCAACAAGCAAGAGTTGTTTTCTGGTAAGAAGAGTCACTATTGCACTCCCATTGTCATACACAGGGCCAATAGCACTGGCTTCTGTTCCCAGCATGTACAGTGTATTGGACTGAAGAGGATCTACTGTTCTTGTCAGTTTCCTAAGCAGAATTGAACTAGATCCGGCCATGTGTGTAGGAAGCACAGTTCTTTTGTTCTGAGCAAGCTCACTGTTCTGGCCCTATAGGAAACACAGTAGAGTAGAAGAGTGCTCTTTTCTCAAAAGTAGAGTGTGTTTCTTGTAAGGCGAGCTAGCGTTTCTTTCCCAGTACTAAATGGAGTTGAGTCACATGCAGTTTTTGGTCCTACGAGCAAGAGTTGTTTTCTGGTAAGGAAAGTCACTATTGCGCTCCCCTTGCCATACACAGCACAAATAGCACTCACGTCTGTTCCCAGCAAGTACAGAGTATTGGACTGAAGAGGAGCTACTGTTCTTGTCAGTTTCCTAAGCAGAGTTGAACTAGATATGGCCCGTGTGTATAGGAAGCACAGCTCTTTTGTTGTGAGCAAGCTCACTGTGCGGACCCTATAGGAAACTCAGTGCTCTTTTCTCAAAAGCAGAGTGTGTTTCTTGTAAGGCGAGATAGCATTTGCTTCCCAGACCTAAATGGAGTTGAATCACATGCAGTTACTGGTCCTACAAGCAAGAGTTGTTTTCTGGTAAGAAGAGTCACTATTGCGCTCGCATTGTCATACACAGGGCAAATAGCACTGGCGTCTTTTCCCAGCATGTACAGTGTATTGGACTGAAGAGTATCTACTGTTCTTGTCAGTTTCCTATGCAGAGTTGAACTAGATATAGCCCGTGTGTGTAGGAAGCACAGTTCTTTTGTTCTGTGCAAGCTCACTGTTCTGGCCCTATAGGAAACACAGTAGAGTAGCAGAGTGCTCTTTTCTCAAAAGCAGAGTGTGTTTCTTGTAAGGCGAGCTAGTGTTTGTTTCCAAGTCCTAAATGGAGTGGAATCACATGCAGTTTCTGTTCCTACGAGCAAGAGATGTTTTCTGGTAAGAAGAGTCACTATTGTGCTCCAATTGCTGTACACATTGGAAATAGCACTCGCGTCTGTTTCCAGTAAGTACAGTGTATTGGAGTGAAGAGGAGCTACTGTTCTCATCAGTTTCCAAAGCAGAATTGAACTAGATATGGCCCGTGTGTGTAGGAAGCACAGTTCTTTTGTTCTGAGCAAGCTCACTGTTCAGACCCCATAGGAAACACAGTAGAGTAGAAGAGTGCTCTTTTCTCAAAAGCAGAGTGTGTTTCTTGTAAGGCGAGCTAGCGTTTGTTTCCCAGTCCCAAATGAGTTTGAATCACATGCAGTTTTTGGTCCTACGAGCAAGAGTTGTTTTCTCGTAAGGATAGTCACAATTGCGCTCCCATTGACATACACAGTGCAAATAGCACTTGCGTCTGTTCCCAGCAAGTACAGTGTATTGGACTGAAGAGGATCTACTGTTCTTGTCAGTTTCCTAAGCAGAGTTGAACTAGATAAGGCCCGTGTGTGTAGGAAGCACAGTTCTTTTGTTCTGAGCAAGCTCACTGTTTGGACCCCATAGGAAACACAGTAGAGTAGAAGAGTGCTCTTTTCTCAAGAGCCGAGTGTGTTTAGTGTAAGGCGACCTAGCGTTTGCTTCCCAATAGAAAATGGAGTTGAATCACATGCAGTTTCTGGTCCTAAGAGCAAGAGTTGTTTTCTGGTAAGAAGTGTCAGTATTGCGCTCCCATTGCCATACACAGTGCAAATAGCACTCGCGTCTGTTCCCAGCAAGTACAGTGTATTGGATTGAAGAGGTACTACTGTACTTGTCAGTTTCCTAAGCAGACTTGAACTAGATATGGCCCGTGTGTGTAGGAAGCACATTTCATTTGTTCTGAGCAAGCTCACTGTTCGGACCCCATAGGAAACACAGTAGAGTAGAAGAGTACTTTTTTTCTCAAAAGCAGAGTGTGTTTCTTGTAAGGTGAGCTAGCTTTTGTTTCCCAGTCGTAAATGAAGTTGAATCACATGCAGTTTCTGGTCCTACGAGTAGAGTTGTTTTTTGGTAAGAAGAGTCACTATTGAGCTCCCATTGCCATACACAGTGCAAATAGCACTTGCGTCTGTTCAATCAAGTACAGTGTATTGGACTGAAGAGGAGCTACTGTTCTTGTCAGTTTCCTAAGCAGAGTAGAACTGATATGGCCCGTGTGTATAGGAAGCACAGTTCTTTTGTTTTGAGCAAGCTCACTTTCTGGCCCTATAGAAAACACAGTAGAGTAGAAGAGTGCTCTTTTCTCAAAAGCAGAGTGTGTTTCTTGTAAGGCGAGCTAGTGTTTGTTTCCAAGTCCTAAATGGAGTTGAATCACATGCAGTTTCTGTTCCTACGAGCAAGAGATGTTTTCTGGTAAGAAGAGTCACTATTGTGCTCCAATTGCTGTACACATTGGAAATAGCACTCGCGTCTGTTTCCATTAAGTACAGTGTATTGGAGTGAAGAGGAGCTACTGTTCTCATCAGTTTCCAAAGCAGAGTTGAACTAGATATGGCCCGTGTGTGTAGGAAGCACAGTTCTTTTGTTCTGAGCAAGCTCACTGTTCAGACCCCATAGGAAACACAGTAGAGTAGAAGAGTGCTCTTTTCTCAAAAGCAGAGTGTGTTTCTTGTAAGGCGAGCTAGCGTTTGTTTCCCAGACCCAAATGAGTTTGAATCACATGCAGTTTTTGGTCCTACGAGCAAGAGTTGTTTCCTCGTAAGGATAGTCACTATTGCGCTCCCATTGACATACACAGTGCAAATAGCACTTGCGTCTGTTCCCAGCAAGTACAGTGTATTGGACTGAAGAGGAGCTACTGTTCTTGTCAGTTTCCTAAGCAGAGTTGAACTAGATAAGGCCCGTGTGTGTAGGAAGCACAGTTCTTTTGTTCTGAGCAAGCTCACTGTTTGGACACCATAGGAAACACAGTAGAGTAGAAGAGTGCTCTTTTCTCAAAAGCCGAGTGTGTTTAGTGTAAGGCGACCTAGTGTTTGCTTCCCAATAGAAAATGGAGTTGAATCACATGCAGTTTCTGGTCCTAAGAGCAAGAGTTGTTTTCTGGTAAGAAGTGTCAGTATTGCACTCCCATTGCCATACACAGTGCAAATAGCACTCGCGTCTGCTCCCAGCAAGTACAGTGTATTGGATTGAAGAGGAGCTACTGTACTTGTCAGTTTCCTAAGCAGACTTGAACTAGATATGGCCCGTGTGTGTAGGAAGCACATTTCATTTGTTCTGAGCAAGCTCACTGTTCGGACCCCATAGGAAACACAGTAGAGTAGAAGAGTACTCTTTTCTCAAAAGCAGAGTGTGTTTCTTGTAAGGCGAGCTAGCTTTTGTTTCCCAGTCGTAAATGAAGTTGAATCACATGCAGTTTCTGGTCCTACGAGTAGAGTTGTTTTTTGGTAAGAAGAGTCACTATTGAGCTCCCATTGCCATACACAGTGCAAATAGCACTTGCGTCTGTTCAATCAAGTACAGTGTATTGGACTGAAGAGGAGCTACTGTTCTTGTCAGTTTCCTAAGCAGAGTTGAACTGATATGGCCCGTGTGTATAGGAAGCACAGTTCTTTTGTTTTGAGCAAGCTCACTTTCTGGCCCTATAGAAAACACAGTAGAGTAGAAGAGTGCTCTTTTCTCAAAAGCAGAGTGTGTTTCTTGTAAGGTGAGCTAGCGTTTGTTTCCCAGTCCTAAATGGAGTTGAATCACATGCAGCTTCTGGACGTACGAGCAAGAGTTGTTTTCTGGTAAGGAAAGTCATTATTGCACTCCCATTGCCATACATAGAGCAAATAGCACTTGATTCTGTTCCCAGCAAGTACAGTGTATTTTACTGAAGAGGAGCTACTATTCTTGTCAGTTTCCTAATCAGAGTTGAACTAGATATGGCCCGTGTGTTTAGGAAGCACAGTTCTTTTGTTCTGAGAAAGCTCACTGTTTGGACCCCATAGGAAACACAGTAGAGTAGAAAAGTGCTCTTTTCTCAAAAGTAGAGTGTGTTTCTTGTAAGGCGAGCTGGCATTTGTTTCCCAGTCCTAAATGGAGTTGAATCATATGCAGGTTCTGGTCCTACAAGCAAGAGTTGTTTTCTGGTAAGAAGAGTCACTATTGCACTCCCATTGTCATACACAGGGCAAATAGCACTGGCTTCTGTTCCCAGCATGTACAGTGTATTGGGCTGAAGAGGATCTACTGTTCTTGTCAGTTTCCTAAGCAGAATTGAACTAGATCCGGCCATGTGTGTAGGAAGCACAGTTCTTTTGTTCTGAGCAATCTCACTGTTCTGGCCCTATAGGAAACACAGTAGAGTAGAAGAGTGCTCTTTTCTCAAAAGTAGAGTGTGTTTCTTGTAAGGCGAGCTAGCGTTTCTTTCCCAGTACTAAATGGAGTTGAGTCACATGCAGTTTTTGGTCCTACGAGCAAGAGTTGTTTTCTGGTAAGGAAATTCACTATTGCGCTCCCCTTGCCATACACAGCACAAATAGCACTCACGTTTGTTCCCAGCAAATACAGAGTATTGGACTGAAGAGGAGCTACTGTTCTTGTCAGTTTCCTAAGCAGAGTTGAACTAGATATGGCCCGTGTGTATAGGAAGCACAGCTCTTTTGTTGTGAGCAAGCTCACTGTGCGGACCCTATAGGAAACTCAGTGCTCTTTTCTCAAAAGCGGAGTGTGTTTCTTGTAAGGCGAGATAGCATTTGCTTCCCAGACCTAAATGGAGTTGAATCACATGCAGTTACTGGTCCTACAAGCAAGAGTTGTTTTCTGGTAAGAAGAGTCACTATTGCGCTCGCATTGTCATACACAGGGCAAATAGCACTGGCGTCTTTTCCCAGCATGTACAGTGTATTGGACTGAAGAGTATCTACTGTTCTTGTCAGTTTCCTATGCAGAGTTGAACTAGATATAGCCCGTGTGTGTAGGAAGCACAGTTCTTTTGTTCTGTGCAAGCTCACTCTTCTGGCCCTATAGGAAACACAGTAGAGTAGCAGTGTGCTCTTTTCTCAAAAGCAGAGTGTGTTTCTTGTAAGGCGAGCTAGTGTTTGTTTCCAAGTCCTAAATGGAGTTGAATCACATGCAGTTTCTGTTCCTACGAGCAAGAGATGTTTTCTGGTAAGAAGAGTCACTATTGTGCACCAATTGCTGTACACATTGGAAATAGCACTCGCGTCTGTTTCCAGTAAGTACAGTGTATTGGAGTGAAGAGGAGCTACTGTTCTCATCAGTTTCCAAAGCAGAGTTGAACTAGATATGGCCCGTGTGTGTAGGAAGCACAGTTCTTTTGTTCTGAGCAAGCTCACTGCTCAGACCCCATAGGAAACACAGTAGAGTAGAAGAGTGCTCTTTTCTCAAAAGCAGAGTGTGTTTCTTGTAAGGCGAGCTAGCGTTTGTTTCCCAGTCCCAAATGAGTTTGAATCACATGCAGTTTCCGGTCCTACGAGTAGAGTTATTTTTTGGTAAGAAGAGTCACTATTGGGCTTCCATTGCCATACACAGTACAAATAACACTTGCGTCTGTTCCAATCAAGTACAGTGTATTGGACTGAAGAGGAGCTACTATTCTTGTCAGTTTCCTAAGCAGAGTTGAACTAGATATGGCCCGTGTGTATAGGAAGCACAGTTCTTTTGTTCTGAGCAAGCTCACTGTTCAGACCCCTTAGGAAACACAGTAGAGTAGAAGAGTGTTCTTTTCTCAAAAGCAGAGTGTGTTTCTTGTAAGGCGAGCTAGCATTTGATTCCCAGTCCTAAATGGAGTTGAATCACATGCAGTTTTTGGTCCTATGAGCAAGAGTTGTTTTCTCGTAAGGATAGTCACTATTGCGCTCCCAATGACATACACAGTGCAAATAGCCCTTGCGTCTGTTCCCAGCAAATACAGTGTATTGGACTGAAGAGGAGCTACTGTTCTTGTCAGTTTCCTAACCAGAGTTGAACTAGATATGGCCCGTGTGTGTAGGAAGCACAGTTCTTTTGTTCTGAGCAAGCTCACTGTTTGGACCCCGTAGGAAACACAGTAGAGTAGAAGAGTGCTCTTTTCTCAAAAGCTGAGTGTGTTTAGTGTAAGGCGACCTAGCGTTTGCTTCCCAGTACAAAATGGAGTTGAATCACATGCAGTTTCTGGTCCTAAGGGCAAGAGTTGTTTTCTGGTAAGAAGTGTCACTATTGCGCTCCCATTGCCATACACAGTGCAAATAGCACTCGCGTCTGCTCCCAGCAAGTACAGTGTATTGGATTGAAGAGGAGCTACTGTACTTGTCAGTTTCCTAAGCAGACTTGAACTAGATATGGCCCGTGTGTGTAGGAAGCACATTTCATTTGTTCTGAGCAAGCTCACTGTTCGGACCCCATAGGAAACACAGTAGAGTAGAAGAGTACTCTTTTCTCAAAAGCAGAGTGTGTTTCTTATAAGGCGAGCTAGCTTTTGTTTCCCAGTTGTAAATGAAGTTGAATCACAAGCAATTTCTGGTCCTACGAGTAGAGTTGTTTTTTGGTAAGAAGAGTCACTATTGCACTCCCATTGTCATACACAGGGCAAATAGCACTGGCTTCTGTTCCCAGCATGTACAGTGTATTGGACTGAAGAGGATCTACTGTTCTTGTCAGTTTCCTAAGCAGAATTGAACTAGATCCGGCCATGTGTGTAGGAAGCACAGTTCTTTTGTTCTGAGCAAGCTCACTGTTCTGGCTCTATAGGAAACACAGTAGAGTAGAAGAGTGCTCTTTTCTCAAAAGCAGAGTGTGTTTCTTGTAAGGTGACCTAGCGTTTGTTTCCCACCCCTAAATGGAGTTTAATCACATGCAGTTTTTGGTCCTACGAGCAAGAGTTGTTTTCTGGTAAGGAAAGTCACTATTGCGCTCCCCTTGCCATACACAGCACAAATAGCACTCACGTCTGTTCCCAGCAAGTACAGAGTATTGGACTGAAGAGGAGCTACTGTTCTTGTCAGTTTCCTAAGCAGAGTTGAACTAGATATGGCCCGTGTGTATAGGAAGCACAGCTCTTTTGTTCTGAGCAAGCTCACTGTGCAAACCCCATAGGAAACTCAGTGCTCTTTTCTCAAAAGCAGAGTGTGTTTCTTGTAAGGCGAGATAGCATTTGCTTCCCAGACCTAAATGGAGTTGAATCACATGCAGTTTCTGGTCCTACAAGCAAGAGTTGTTTTCTGGTAAGAAGAGTCACTATTGTGCTCGCATTGTCATACAAAGGGCAAATAGCACTGGCGTCTTTTCCCAGCATGTACAGTGTATTGGACTGAAGAGTATCTACTGTTCTTGTCAGTTTCCTATGCAGAGTTGAACTAGATATAGCCCGTGTGTGTAGGAAGCACAGTTCTTTTGTTCTGAGCAAGCTCACTGTTCTGGCCCTATAGGAAACACAGTAGAGTAGCAGAGTGCTCTTTTCTCAAAAGCAGAGTGTGTTTCTTGTAAGGCGAGCTAGTGTTTGTTTCCAAGTCCTAAATGGAGTTGAATCACATGCAGTTTCTGTTCCTACGAGCAAGAGATGTTTTCTGTTAAGAAGAGTCACTATTGTGCTCCCATTGTCATACACAGGGCAAATAGCACTGGCTTCTTCTCCCAGCATGTACAGTGTATTTCACTGAAGAGGATCTACTGTTCTTGTCAGTTTCCTAAGCAGAATTGAACTAGATATGGCCATGTGTGCAGGAAGTACATTTCTTTTGTTCTGGGCAAGCTCACTTTTCGGACCCCTTAGGAAATACAGTAGAGTAGAAGAGTGCTCTTTTCTCAAAAGCAGAGTGTGTTTCTTGTAAGTCGAGCTATTGTTTTTTTCCCAGTCCTAAATGGAGTTGAATCACATGCAGTTACTGGTCCTAAGAGCAAGAGTTGTTTTCTGGTAAGAAGAGTCACTATTGTGCTCCCATTGCCGTACACCGTGCAAATAGCACTCGCATTTGTTCCCAGCAAGTAGAGTGTATTGGACTGAAGTGGAGCTACTGTTCTCGTCAGTTTCCTAAGCAGAGTTGAACTGGATATGGCCCGTGTGTGTAGGAAGCACAGTTCTCTTGTTCTGAGCAAGCTCACTGTTCTGGCCCTATAGGAAACACAGTCTAGTAGAAGAGTGTTCTTTTCTCAAAAGCAGAGTGTGTTTCTTGTAAGGCGAGCTAGCTTTTGTTTCCCAGTCGTAAATGAAGTTGAATCACAAGCAGTTTCTGGTCCTACGAGTAGAGTTGTTTTTTGGTAAGAAGAGTCACTATTGCACTCCCATTGTCATACACAGGGCAAATAGCACTGGCTTATGTTCCCAGTATGTACAGTGTATTGGACTGAAGAGGATCTACTGTTCTTGTCAGTTTCCTAAGCAGAATTGAACTAGATCCGGCCATGTGTGTAGGAAGCACAGTTCTTTTGTTCTGAGCAAGCTCACTGTTCTGGCCCTATAGGAAACACAGTAGAGTAGAAGAGTGCTCTTTTCTCAAAAGCAGAGTGTGTTTCTTGTAAGGTGAGCTAGCGTTTGTTTCCCACCCCTAAATGGAGTTTAATCACATGCAGTTTTTGGTCCTACGAGCAAGAGTTGTTTTCTGGTAAGGAAAGTCACTATTGCGCTCCCCTTGCCATACACAGCACAAATAGCACTCACGTCTGTTCCCAGCAAGTACAGAGTATTGGACTGAAGAGGAGCTACTGTTCTTGTCAGTTTCCTAAGCAGAGTTGAACTAGATATGGCCCGTGTGTATAGGAAGCACAGCTCTTTTGTTCTGAGCAAGCTCACTGTGCGGACCCCATAGGAAACTCAGTGCTCTTTTCTCAAAAGCAGAGTGTGTTTCTTGTAAGGCGAGATAGCATTTGCTTCCCAGACCTAAATGGAGTTGAATCACATGCAGTTTCTGGTCCTACAAGCAAGAGTTGTTTTCTGGTAAGAAGAGTCACTATTGTGCTCGCATTGTCATACACAGGGCAAATAGCACTGGCCTCTTTTCCCAGCATGTACAGTGTATTGGACTGAAGAGTATCTACTGTTCTTGTCAGTTTCCTATGCAGAGTTGAACTAGATATAGCCCGTGTGTGTAGGAAGCACAGTTCTTTTGTTCTGAGCAAGCTCACTGTTCTGGCCCTATAGGAAACACAGTAGAGTAGCAGAGTGCTCTTTTCTCAAAAGCAGAGTGTGTTTCTTGTAAGGCGAGCTAGTGTTTGTTTCCAAGTCCTAAATGGAGTTGAATCACATGCAGTTTCTGTTCCTACGAGCAAGAGATGTTTTCTGTTAGAAAGAGTCACTATTGTGCTCCCATTGTCATACACAGGGCAAATAGCACTGGCTTCTTCTCCCAGCATGTACAGTGTATTGCACTGAAGAGGATCTACTGTTCTTGTCAGTTTCCTAAGCAGAATTGAACTAGATATGGCCATGTGTGCAGGAAGTACATTTCTTTTGTTCTGAGCAAGCTCACTGTTCGGACCCCTTAGGAAATACCGTAGAGTAGAAGAGTGCTCTTTTCTCAAAAGCAGAGTGTGTTTCTTGTAAGTTGAGCTATTGTTTTTTTCCCAGTCCTAAATGGAGTTGAATCACATGCAGTTACTGGTCCTAAGAGCAAGAGTTGTTTTCTGGTAAGAAGAGTCACTATTGTGCTCCCATTGCCGTACACTGTGCAAATAGCACTCGCATTTGTTCCCAGCAAGTAGAGTGTATTGGACTGAAGAGGAGCTACTGTTCTCGTCAGTTTCCTAAGCAGAGTTGAACTGGATATGGCCTGTGTGTGTAGGAAGCACAGTTCTTTTGTTCTGAGCAAGCTCACTGTTCTGGCCCTATAGGAAACACAGTCTAGTAGAAGAGTGTTCTTTTCTCAAAAGCAGAGTGTGTTTCTTGTAAGGAAAGCTAGCGTTTGTTTCCCAGTCCTAAATGGAGTTGTTTTCTGGTAAGGAAAGTCACTATTGCACTCCCATTGGCAAACACAGTGCAAATAGCACTCGCATCTGTTCCCAGCAAGTACAGTGTATTGGACTGAAGAGGATCTACTGTTCTTGTCAGGTTCCTAAGCAGAGTTGAAGTAGATATGCCCCGTGTGCGTAGGAAGCACAGTTCTTTTGTTCTGAGCAAGCTCACTGTTCGGAACCCATAGGACACATCGTAGAGAAGAAGAGTGTTCTTTTCTCAAAAGCAGAATGTGTTTCTTGTAAGGCGAGCTAGCTTTTGTTTCCCAGTCGTAAATGAAGTTGAATCACATGCAGTTTCTGGTCCTACGAGTAGAGTTGTTTTCTGGTAAGAAGAGTCACTATTGAGCTCACAGTGCCATACACAGTGCAAATAGCACTTGCGTCTGTTCCAATCAAGTACAGTGTATTGGACTGAAGAGGAGCTACTGTTCTTGTCAGTTTCCTAAGCAGAGTTGAACTGATATGGCCCGTGTGTATAGGAAGCACAGTTCCTTTGTTTTGAGCAAGCTCACTTTCTGGCCCTATAGAAAACACAGTAGAGTAGAAGAGTGCTCTTTTCTCAAAAGAGTAGTGTGTTTCTTGTAAGGCGAGCTAGCGTTTGTTTCCCAGTCCTAAATGGAGTTGAATCACATGCAGCTTCTGGACGTACGAGCAAGAGTTGTTTTCTGGTAAGGAAAGTCATTATTGCACTCCCATTGCCATACATAGTGCAAATAGCACTCGATTCTGTTCCCAGCAAGTACAGTGTATTGGACTGAAGAGGAGCTACTATTCTTGTCAGTTTCCTAATCAGAGTTGAACTAGATATGGCCCGTGTGTTTAGGAAGCACAGTTCTTTTGTTCTGAGAAAGCTCACTGTTTGGACCCCATAGGAAACACAGTAGAGTAGAAAAGTGCTCTTTTCTCAAAAGCAGTGTGTGTTTCTTGTAAGGCGAGCTGGCATTTGTTTCCCAGTCCTAAATGGAGTTGCATCATATGCAGGTTCTGGTCCTACAAGCAAGAGTTGTTTTCTGGTAAGAAGAGTCACTATTGCCCTCCCATTGTCATACACAGGGCAAATAGCACTGGCTTATGTTCCCAGCTTGTACAGTGTATTGGACTGAAGAGGATCTACTGTTCTTGTCAGTTTACTAAGCAGAATTGAACTAGATACGGCCATGTGTGTAGGAAGCACAGTTCTTTTGTTCTGAGCAAGCTCACTGTTCTGGCCCTATAGGAAACACAATAGAGTAGAAGAGTGCTCTTTTCTCAAAAGCAGAGTGTGTTTCTTGTAAGGTGAGCTAGCGTTTGTTTCCCTCCCCTAAATGGAGTTTAATCACATGCAGTTTTTGGTCCTACAAGCAAGAGTTGTTTTCTGGTAAGGAAAGTCACTATTGTGCTCCCCTTGCCATACACAGCACAAATAGCACTCACGTCTGTTCCCAGCAAGTACAGAGTATTAGACTGAAGAGGAGCAACTGTTCTTGTCAGTTTCCTAAGCAGAGTTGAACTAGATATGGCCTGTGTGTATAGGAAGCACAGCTCTTTTGTTATGAGCAAGTTCACTGGGCGGACCCCATAGGAAACTCAGTGCTCTTTTCTCAAAAGCAGAGTGTGTTTCTTGTAAGGCGAGCTAGTGTTTGTTTCCCAGTCAGAAATGGAGTTGAATACCATGCAGTTTCTGGTCCTACGAGCAAGAGTTGTTTTCTTCTAAGAAGAGTCACTATTGCATTCCCATTGCCATACACAGTACAAATAGCACTTGTGTCTGTTCCAATCAAGTACAGTGTATTGGACTGAAGAGGAGCTACTGTTCTTGTCAGTTTCCTAAGCAGAGTTGAACTAGATGTGGCCCGTGTGTAGGAAGCACAGTTCTTTTGTTCTGAGTAAGCTCACTGTTGTGACCACATAGGAAACACAGTAGAGTAGAAGAGTGCTCTTTTCTCAAAAGCCGAGTGTGTTTCTTGTAATGCCAGCTAGTGTTTGCTTCCCAGTCCTAAATGGATTTGAATCACATGCAGTTTCTGGTCCTACAAGCAAGAGTTTTTTCTGGTAATAAAAGTCACTATTGAGCCGGGCGGTGGTGGCGCATGCCTTTAACCCAGCACTTGGGAGGCAGAGCCAGGTGGACCTCTGTTTGTTCGAGGCCAACCTGGGCTACCAAGTGAGTCCCAGGAAAGGCGCAAAGCTACACAGAGAAACCCTGTTATGAAAAACCAAAAAAAAAAAGTCACTATTGGGCTCCCATTGTCATACACAGTGCAAATAGCACTGGCGTCTGTTCCCAGCAAGTACAGTGTATTGGACTGAAGAGGATCTATTGTTCTTGTCAGTTTCCTAAGCAGAATTGAACTAGATATGGTCCGTGTGTGTAGGAAGCACAGTTCTTTTGTTCTGAGCAAGCTCACTGTTTGGACCCCATGGGAAACACAGTAGAGTAGAAGTGTGCCCTATTCTCAAAAGCAGAGCTTGTTTCTTGTAAGGCGAGCTAGCGTTTGTTTCCCAATCCTAAGTGGATTGAATCAAATGCTGTTTCAGGTTCTAAGAGCAGGAGGTGTTTTCTGGTAAGAAGAGTCACTATTGTGCTCCAATTGCTGTACACAGTGCAAATAGCACTCGCGTTTGTTTCCAGTAAGTACAGTGTATTGGAGTGAAGAGGAGCTACTGTTCTCATCAATTTCCTAAGCAGAGTTGAACTAGATATGGCCCGTGTGTGTAGGAAGCACAGTTCTTTTGTTCTGAGCAAGCTCACTGTTCAGATCCCATAGGAAACACAGTAGAGTACAAGAGTGCTCTTTTCTCAAAAGCAGAGTGTGTTTCTTGTAAGGCGAGCTAGAATTTGTTTCCCAGTCCTAAATGAGTTTGAATCACATGCAGTTTCCGGTCCTACGAGTAGAGTTATTTTTTGGTAAGAAGAGTCACTATTGGGCAACATATTGCCATACACAGTACAAATAACAATTGCGTCTGTTCCAATCAAGTACAGTGTATTGGACTGAAGAGGAGCTACTATTCTTGTCAGTTTCCTAAGCAGAGTTGAACTAGATATGGCCCGTGTGTACAGGAAGCACAGTTCTTTTGTTCTGAGCAAGCTCACTGTTCTGACCCCATAGGAAACACAGTAGAGTAGAAGAGTGTTCTTTTCTCAAAAGCAGAGTGTGTTTCTTGTAAGGCGAGCTAGCGTTTGTTTCCCCGTCCTAAATGGAGTTGAATCACATGCAGTTTTTGGTCCTATGCGCAAGATTTGTTTTCTGGTAAGGAAAGTCACTATTGCGTTCCCATTGCCAAACACAGTGCAAATAGCACTCGCATCTGTTCCCAGCAAGTACAGTGTATTGGACTGAAGAGGAACTACTGTTCTTGTCAGTTTCCTAAGCAGAGTTGAACTAGATATGGCCTGTGTGTGCAGGAAGCACAGTTCTTTTGTTCTGAGCAAGCTCCCTGTTCGGACCCCATAGGAAACACAGTAGAGTAGAAGAGTGCTCTTTTCTCAGAAGCAGAGTGTGTTTCTTGTAAGGCGAGCTACCGTTTGTTTCCCAGTCCTAAATGGAGTGGAATCACATGCAGTATTTTGTCGTACGAGCAAGAGATGTTTTCTGGTAAGGAAAGTCACTATGTGCTTCCATTGCCATACACAGTACAAATAGCACTCGCGTCTGTTCCCAGCAAGTACAGTGTATTGGACTGAAGAGGAGCTACTGTTCTTGTCAGTTTCCTAAGCAGAGTTGAACTAGATATGGCCCGTGTGTGTAGGAAGCACAGTTCTTTTGTTCTGAGCAAGCTCACTGTTCTGACACCATAGGAAACACAGTAGAGTAGAAGAGTGCTCTTTTCTCAAAAGCAGAGTGTGTTTCTTGTAAGGCAAGCTAGCGTTTGTTTCCCAGTCCTAAATGGAGTTGAATAACATGCAGTTTCTGGGCCTGGGAACAAGATCTGTTTTCTGGTAAGAAGAGTCACTATTGGGATCCCACTGTCATACACAGGGCAAATAGCACTGGCGTCTGTTCGCGGCATGTACACTGTATTCAACTGAAGAGGATCTACTATTCTTGTCAGTTTCCTAAGCAGATTTGAACTAGATATGGCCATGTGTGTAGGAAGCACAGATCTTTTGTTCTGAGCAAGCTCACTGTTCTGGCGCTATAGGAAACACAGTAGAGTAGAAGAGTGCTCTTTTCTCAAAAGCGGAGTGTGTTTCTTGTAAGGCGAGCTAGCGTTTGTTTCCCAGTCCTAAATGGAGTTGTATCACATGCAGTTTCTGGTCCTGGGGGCAAGAATTGTTTTCTGGTAAGAAGAGTCACTATTGAGATCCCTTTGCCATACACAGTACAAATAGCACTCGCTTATTTTCCCAGCAAGTACAGTGTATTGGATTGAAGAGGAGCTACTGTTCTTGTCACTTTCCTAAGCAGAGTTGAACTAGATATGGCCCGTGTGTGTAGGAAGCACAGATCTTTTGTTCTGAGCAAGCTCACTGGTCGGACCCCATAGGAAACACAGTAGAGTAGAAGAGTGCTCTTTTAACAAAAGTAGAGTGTGTTTTTTTTTAAGACGAGCTAGCGTTTGTTTCGCAGTCCTAAATGAAGTTGAATCACATGCAGTTTCTGGTCCTACGAGCAAGAGTTGTTTTCTGGTAAGAAGAGTCACTATTGCGCTCCCATTGCCATACACAGAGCAAATAGCACTCACGTCTATTCCCAGCAAGTACAGTGTATTGGACTGAAGAGGATCTACTGTTTTTGTCAGTTTCCTAAGCAGATTTGAATTAGATGTGGCCTGTGTGTGTAGGAAGCACAGTTTTTTTGTTCTGAGCAAGCTCACTGTTCTGGCCCTATAGGAAACACAGTAGAGTAGAAAAGTGATCTTTTCTCAAAAGCAGAGTATATTTCTTGTAAGGCAAGCAATCGTTTGTTTCCCAGTCCTAAATGTTGTTGAATGACATGCAGTTTCTGGTCCTGGGAGCAAGAGTTGTTTTCTGGTAAGAAGAGACACTATTGGGATCCCATTGTCATACACAGGGCAAATAGCACTGGTGTCTGTTCCCAGGATGTACAGTGTATTGGACTGAACAGGATCTACTGTTCTTGTCAGTTTCCTAAGCAGAGTTGAACTAGATATGGCCATGTGTGTAGGAAGCACAGTTCTTTTGTTCTGAGCAAGCTCACTCTTCTGGCGCTATGGGAAAAACAGTAGAGTAGAAGAGTGCTCTTTTCTCAAAAGCAGAGTGTGTTTCTTGTAAGACGAGCTAGCTTTAGTTTCCCAGTCCTAAATGGAGTGGAATCACATGCAGTATTTTGTCCTACGAGCAAGAGTTGTTTTCTGGTAAGGAAAGTCACTATGCGCTCCCATTGCCAAACAGAGTGCAAATAGCACTCGCGTCTGTTCCCAGCAAGTACAGTGTATTGGACTGAAGAGGAGCTACTGTTCTTGTTAGTATCCTAAGGAGAGATGAACTAGATATGGCCCGTGTGTGTAGGAAGCACAATTCTTTTGTTCTGAGTAAGCTCACTGTTCAGAATCCTTAGGAAACACAGTAGAGTAGAAGAGTACTCTTTTCTCAAAAGCAGAGTGTGTTTCTTGTAAGTCGAGGTAGTATTTGTTTCCCAGTCATAAATGGAGTTGAATCACATGCAGATTCTGGTCTTACGAGCAAGAGTTGTTTTATGGAAAAAGAGTCACTATTGCCCTCCCATTGTCATACACAGGGCAAATAGCACTGGCATCTGTTCCCAGCATGTACAGTATATTATTGGACTAAAGAGTATCTACTGTTCTTGTCAGTTTCCTAAGCAGAGTTGAACTAGATATGGCCCCTGTGAGCAGGAAGCACAGTTCTTTTGTTCTCAGCAAGCTCACTGTTCGGACCCCATAGGAAACACAGTAGAGTAGAAGAGTGCTCTTTTCTCAAAAGCAGAGTGTGTTTCTTCTAAGGCGAGCTAGCGTTTGTTTCCCAGTCTTAAATGGGGTGGAATCACATGCAGTATTTTGCCGTAGGAGCAAGAGTTGTTTTCTGGTAAGGAAAGTCACTATTGTGCTCCCATTGCCAAACACAGTGCAAATAGCACTCGCGTCTGTTCCCAGCAAGTACAGTGTATTGGACTGAAGAGGAGCTACTGTTCTTGTCAGTATCCTATGCAGAGATGAACTCGATATGGCCCCTGTGTGTAGGAAGCACAGTTCTTTTGTTCTGAGTAAGCTCACTGTTCAGACCCCATAGGAAACACAGTAGTGTAGAAGAGTGCTCTTTTCTCAAAAGCAGAATGTGTTTCTTGAAAGGCAAGGTAGCGTTTGTTTCCCAGTCCTAAATGGAGTTGAATAACATGCAGTTTCAGGGCCTGGGATCAAGAATTGTTTTCTGGTAAGGAAAATCACTATATGCTCCCATTGCCATATACAGAACAAATAGCACTTGCGTCTGTTCCCAGCAAGTACAGTGTATTGGACTGAAGAGGAGCTACTGTTCTTGTCAGTTTCCTATGCAGATTTGAACTAGATGTGGCCAATGTGTGTAGGAAGCACAGTTCTTATGTTCTGAGCAAGCGCACTGTTCTGGCCCTATAGGAAACACAGTAGAGTAAAAGAGTGCTCTTTTCTCAAAAGCAGAGTGTGTTTCTTGTAAGGTGAGCTAGCGTTTGTTTCCCAGTCCTAAATGGGGTTGAATCACATGCAGTTTCTGGTCCTACGAGCAAGAGTTGTTATGTGAGAAGAGTCACTATTGTGCTCCCCTGTCATACACAAGGCAAATAGCACTGGCGTCTGTTCCCAGCATGTACAGTGTATTGAACTGAAGAGGATCTACTGTTCTTGTCAGTTTCCTAAGCAGAATTGAAGTAGATATGGACATGTGTATAGGAAGCACAGTTCTTTTGTTCTGAGCAAGCTCATTGTTCTAGCTCTCTAGGAAACACAGTAGAGTAGAAGAGTGCTCTTTTCTCAAAAGCATAGTGTTGTTCTTCTAGGGAGAGCGAGCGTTTGTTTCCCAGTCCTAAATGGAGTTGAATCACATGCAGTTTTTGGTCCCACGAGCAAGAGATGTTTTCTGGTAAGGAAAGTCACTATGTGCTCTTGTTGCCATACACAGTACAAATAGCACTCGCGTCTGTTCCCAGCAAGTACAGTGTATTGGACTGAAGTGAAGCTACTGTTCTTGTCAGTTTCCTAAGCACAGTTCAACTAGATACGGCCCGTGTGTGTAGGAAGCACAGTTCTTTTGTTCTGAGCAAGCTCACTGTTCTGACACCATAGGAAACAAAGTAGAGTAGAAGAGTACTCTTTTCTCAAAAGCAGAGTGTGTTTCTTGTAAGGCGAGCTAGCATTTGTTTCCCAGTCCTAAATGGAGTTGAATAACATGCAGTTTCTGGGCCTGGGAACAAGAGCTGTTTTCTGGTAAGAAGAGTCACTATTGGGATCCCACTGTCATACACAGAGCAAATAGCAATGGCGTCTGTTCGCGGCATGTACAGTGTATTCGACTGAAGAGGATCTACTGTTCTTGTCAGTTTCCTAAGCAGATTTGAACTAGATATGGCCATGTTTGTAGTAATCACAGATCTTTTGTTCTGAGCAAGCTCACTGTTCTGGCGCTATATGAAACACAGTATTGTAGAGGTAGCTCTTTTCTCAAAAGCAGAGTGTGTTTCTTGTAAGGCGAGCTAGCTTTTGTTTCCCAGTCCTAAATGGAGTTGAATCACATGCAGTATTTGGTCCTACGAACAAGAGTTGTTTTCTGGTAAGGAAAGTAACTATGCGCTCCCAATGCCATACACAGTGCAAATAGCACTCGCGTCTGTTCCCAGCAAGTACAGTGTATTGGACTGAAGAGGAGCTACTGTTCTTGTCAGTTTCCTAAGCAGATTTGAACTAGATATGGCCCGTGTGTTTAGGAAGTACAGTTCTTTTGTTCTGAGCATACTCACTGTTCTGGCCCTATAGAAAACACAGTAGAGTAGAAGAGTGCTCTTTTCTCAAAAGCAGAGTGTGTTTCTTGTAAGGCGAGCTAGCGTTTGTTTCCCAGTCCTAAATGGAGTTGAATCACATGCAGTATTTGGTCCTACCAGCAAGAGTTGTTTTCTGTTAAGAAAAGTCACTATGTGCTTCCATTGCCATACACAAAACAAATAGCACTTGCGTCAGTTCCCAGCAATTACAGTGTATTGGACTGAAGAGGAGCTACTGTTCTTGTCAGTTTCCTAACCAGAGATGAACTAGATATGTCCCGTGTGTGTAGGAAGCACAGTTCTTTTGTTCTGAGTAAGCTCACTGTTCAGACCCCATAAGAAACACAGTAGAGTAGAAGAGTGCTCTTTTCTCAAAAGCTGAATGTGTTTCTTGTAAGGCGAGCTAGCGTTTGTTTCCCAGTCCTAAGTGGAGTTGAATAACATGCAGTTTCTGGCCCTGGGAGCAAGAGTTGTTTTCTGGTAAGAAGAGTCACTATTGGGATCCCATTGTCATACACAGGGCAAATAGCACTGGCGTCTGTTCCCAGCATGTACAGTGTATTGGACTTAAGAAGATCTTCTGTTCTTGTCAGTGTCCTAAGCAGAGTTGATCTAGATATGGTCGTGTGTAGGAAGCACAGTTCTTTTGTTCTGAGCAAGCTCACTGTTCTGGCGCTATAGGAAACACAGTTATTAGAAGAGTGCTCTTTTCTCAAAAGCAGAGTGTGTTTCTTGTAAGGCGAGCTAGCGTTTGTTTCCCAGTCCTAAATGGAGTTGAATCACATGCAGTTTTTGGTCCTACGAGCAAGAGTTGTTTTCTGGTAAGGAAAGTCACTATTGCGCTCCCATTGCCATACACAGTACAAATAGCACTCGTGTATTTTTCCAGCAAGTACAGTGTATTGGATTGAAGAGGAGCTTCTGTTCTTGTCAGTTTCCTAAGCAGAGTTGAACTAGATATGGCCCGTGTGTGTAGGAAGCACAGATCTGCTGTGGGATGTATGGCAAATGTGTTGCTAATTAATCAATAAAACACTGATTGGCCGTTGGCTAGGCAGGAATTATAGGCGGGGCAAGGAGGAGAATAAAGCTGGGAAGTGGAAGTCTGAGTCAGAGAGACACTGCCAGCCGCCACCATGACAAACCGCATGGGAAGATCCATGTAAGCCACGAGCCATGTGGCAAGGTATAGATTAAAGGAAATGGATTAATTTAAGCTATAAGTACAGTTAGCAAGAAGCCTGCCATGGCCATACAGTTTGAAAGCAACATAAGTCTCTGTGTTTACTTGGTCGGGTCTGAGAGACTGTGGGACTGGCAGGTGATAGAGATTTGCTCTGACTGTGGGCCAGGCAGGAAAACTCTAGCTACAAATGGCGTCCAAAGTGGTGGCAAGAGTTTCCACCTAAAAACTGAGAAAAAAGATTCTAAAATGGAGCTAGAACCAGCTTCCTAATTGTCTCTCTCAAATGAGCGGCAGCTGCTGGTGGGTTCCTAGCATGTGTGCTCGACCTGATGCCCCGTATGGCGGGAATGAAGCCTCTGCAAGTGGCACAATAAGCTGCATGGTGGTTTTAGCCTTTGCAGGTACAAAACAACAACAACAAAAAAAAGGTTTCTGGACTACACGCTGCTTGGATAAAAGCATAGACCCACGATAGCTCCCAGAGCTGGCGGTAAACGTAGCCATGTTGGGAAGCTGAGGTGTGCGGAGCCAGCAGCCACAGCTGCTGCAGTTTAAGGCAAGAGATTCACAATAGGACAGATTCAGATGTAATAGTTTACAATGTGTGTAAAAGATACGTAGGCTTGAAAGAGACAAAAAAGGTGATATATAAAGTTATATAAATAAATAAATAGTTTTTAAAAATAAAGTCTTTAAAAAGACAGTAAAGGTAGTATAAAAAATAAGCCACGTAAAAATGGATATTACACAGAGAATCTGGATTGTGTTGTCTTTGGGATTCTTAACTGCAGAAAAACATTTGATTGTAAAAGCTGTTGAGTTATGCCAAAATGTATATTTTAAAGATACTTTGACTTCAAAATTTGGATATAAGGATATGTTACTTTGGAAAGGAGTCTCTGCTTTTGTTCCCACAGAAAGCCAAAGGCTATGGAATTGTTCCAGATTAAGATACATCAGGTTTGACCAGCCAAGACCCCCTGAAGGTCTCCAATGACACCATGGCCCAGATGATCCAACATCCAGAATGGTTTCAAGGCGACTGGTTCAGACGATACAGCCTCATGGACTATTCCATAATTCTAAAATTTTCTTTGTTTCCCTATAAGATACAGCGCCCCCTTCCAGCAGGAAGTAGTAAGAGAAGCTACGCTCAAATTCCCAAATTATATGTGATTTTACTTTGTTAAGGTTGAAACCTTCCTTTTGGAAAAAAAAAAGGGGGGAAGTGCTGTGGGATGTATGGCAAATGTGTTGCTAATTAATCAATAAAACACTGATTGGCCGTTGGCTAGGCAGGAAGTATAGGCGGGGCAAGGAGGAGAATAAAGCTGGGAAGTGGAAGTCTGAGTCAGAGAGACACTGCCAGCCGCCACCATGACAAACCGCATGGGAAGATCCCGGTAAGCCACGAGCCATGTGGCAAGGTATAGATTAAAGGAAATGGATTAATTTAAGCTATAAGAACAGTTAGCAAGAAGCCTGCCACGGCCATACAGTTTGAAAGCAACATAAGTTTCTGTGTTTACTTGGTCGGGTCTGAGAGGCTGTGGGACTGGCAGGTGATAGAGATTTGCTCTGACTGTGGGCCAGACAGGAAAACTCTAGCTACACAGATCTTTTGTTCTGAGCAAGCTCACTGTTCGGACCCCATAGGAAACACAGTAGAGTAGAAGAGTGCTCTTTTCTCAAAAGCAGAGTGTGTTTCTTGTAAGACGAGCTAGCGTTTGTTTCCCAGTCATAAATGGAGTTGAATCACATGCAGTTTCTGGTCCTACAACCAAGAGTTGTTTTCTGGTAAGAAGAGTCACTATTGTGCTCCCATTGTCATACACAGGGCAAATAGCACTGGCGTCTGTTCCCAGCATGTACAGTGTATTGGACTGAAGAGGATCTACTGTTCTTGTCAGTTTCCTAAGCAGAGTTGAACTAGATATGGCCGTGTGTGTAGGAAGCACAGTTCTTTTGTTCTGAGCAAGCTCACTGTTCTGGCCCTATAGAAAACACAGTAGAGTAGAAGAGTGCTCTTTTCTCAAAAGCAGAGTGTGTTTCTTGTAAGGCGAGCTAGCGTTTGTTTCCCAGTCCTAAATGGAGTTGAATCACGTGCAGTTTCTGGTCCTGGGAGCAAGAGTTGTTTTCTGGTAAGAAGAGTCACTATTGAGATCCCATTGTCACACACAGGGCAAATAACACTGACATCTGTTCCCAGCATGTACAGTGTATTGGACAGAAGAAGATCTACTGTTCTTGTCAGTGTCGTAAGCAGAGTTGATCTAGACATGGTCATGTGTAGGAAGCACAGTTCTTTTGTTCTGAGCAAGCTCAAAGTTCTGGCGCTATAGAAAACACAGTAGAGTAGAAGAGTGCTCTTTTCTCAAAAGCAGAGTGTGTTTTTTGTAAGGCTAGCTAGCGTTTGTTTCCCAGTCCTAAATGGAGTTGAATCACATGCAGTTTTTGGTCTTACGAGCAAGAGTTGTTTTCTGGTAAGGAAAGTCACTATTGCGCTCCCATTGCCATACACAGTACAAATAGCACTCGCGTCTGTTCCCAGCAAGTACAGTGTATTGGATTGAAGAGGAGATACTGTTCTTGTCAGTTTTTTAAGCAGAGTTGAACTAGATATGGCCCGTGTGTAGAAAGCACAGATCTTTTGTTCTGAGCAAGCTCACTGTTCAGACCCCATAGGAAACACAGTAGAGTAGAAGAGTGCTCTTTTCTCAAAGCAGAGTATGTTTTTTTTAAGGCGAGCTAGCGTTTGTTTCCCAGTCCTAAATGAAGTTGAATCACATACAGTTTTGGTCCTACGAGCAAGAGTTGTTTTCTGGTAAGAGGAGTCACTATTGCGCTCCCATTGCCATACACAGAGCAAATAGCACTCGCGTCTATTCCCCGCAAGTACAGTGTATTGGACTGAAGAGGATCTACTGTTTTTGTCAGTTTCCTAAGCAGATTTGAATTAGATGTGTCCTGTGTGTGTCGGAAGCACAGTTCTTTCGTTCTGAGCAAGCTCACTGTTCTGGCCCTATAGGAAACACAGTAGAGTAGAAGAGTGCTCTTTTCTCAAAAGCAGAGTGTGTTTCTTGTAAGGTGAGCTAGCGTTTGTTTCCCAGTACTAAATGGAGATGAATCACATGCAGTTTCTGATCCTACGAGCAAGAGTTGTTTTCAGGTAAGAAGAGTCACTATTGGGATCCCATTGCTCTACTTAGTGCAAATAGCACTCGTGTCTGTTCCCAGCAACTACAGTGTATTGGACTGAAGAGGAGCTACTGTTCTTGTCAGTTTCCTAAGCAGAATTGAACTAGATATGGCCGTGTGTGTTGGAAGCACAGTTCTTTTGTTCTGAGCAAGCTCACTTTTCTGGCCCTATAGGAAACACAGTAGAGTAGAAGAGTGCTCTTTTCTCAAAAGCAGAGTGTGTTTAGTGTAAGGTGAGTTAGTGTTTGTTTCCCAGTCCTAAATGGAGTTGAATCACATGCAGTTTCAGCGACTATGACCAAGAGTTGTTTTCTGGTAAGAAGAGTCACGATTGCACTCCCATTGCCATACACAGTGCAAATAGCACTCGCGTCTGTTCCCAGCAAGGACAGTGTATTGGACTGAAGAGGAGCTACTGTTCTTGTCAGTTTCCTAAGCAGAGTTGAACTAGATATGGCCCTTGTGTGTAGGAAGCACAGTTCTTTTGTTCTGAGCAAGTTCACTGTTCAGACCCCATAGGAAACACAGTAGAGTAGAAAAGTGCTCTTTTCTCAAAAGCAGAGTGTGTTTCTTGTAAGGCGAGCAAGCGTTTGTTTCCCAGTCCTAAATGTTGTTGAATCACATGCAGTTTCTGGTCCTAAGAGCAAGAGTTGTTTTCTGGTAAGAAGTGTCACTATTGCGCTCCCATTGCCATACACAGTGCAAATAGCACTCGCGTCTGCTCCCAGCAAGTACAGTGTATTGGATTGAAGAGGAGCTACTGTTTTTGTCAGTTTCCTAAGCAGACTTGAACTAGATATGGCCCGTGTGTGTAGGAAGCACAGTTCATTTGTTCTGAGCAAGCTCACTGTTCGGACCCCATAGGAAACACAGTAGAGTAGAAGAGTACTCTTTTCTCAAAAGCAGAGTGTGTTTCTTGTAAGGCGAGCTAGCTTTTGTTTCCCAGTCGTAAATGAAGTTGAATCACATGCACTTTTTGTTCCTATGAGCGAGAGTTGTTTTCTGGTAAGAAGAGTCACTACTGCGCTCCCATTGTCATACACAGGGCAAATAACACTGGCGTCTGTTCCCAGCATGTACAGTGTATTGGACTGAAGAGGAGCTACTGTTCTTGTTAGTTTCCTAAGCAGAGTTGAACTAGATATTGCCCGTGTGTGTAGGAAGCACAGTTTTTTTGTTCTGAGCAAGCTCACTGTTCGGACCCCGTAGGAAACACAGTAGAGTAGAAGAGTGCTCTTTTCTCAAAAGCAGAGTGTGTTTCTTGTAAGGCGAGCTAGCGTTTGTTTCCCAGTCCTAAATGCAGTTGAATCACATGCAGTATTTGGTCCTACGAGCAAGAGTTGTTTTCTGGTAAGGAAAATCACTATGTGCTCCCATTGCCATACACAGTACAAATAGCACTCGCGTCTGTTCCCAGCAAGTACAGTGTATTGGACTGAAGAGGAGCTACTGTTCTTGTCAGTGTCCTAAGCAGAGTTGAACTAGATATGGCCCGTGTGTGTAGGAAGCACAGTTCTTTTGTTCTGAGCAACTTCACTGTTCAGACCCCATAGGAAACACAGTAGAGTAGAAAAGTGCTCTTTACTCAAAAGCAGAGTGTGTTTCTTGTAAGGCAAGCAAGCGTTTGTTTCCCAGTCCTAAATGTTGTTGAATAACATGCAATTTCTGGTCCTGGGAGCAAGAGTTGTTTTCTGGTAAGAAGAGACACTATTGGGATCCCATTGTCATAAACAGGGCAAATAGCACTGGCGTCTGTTCCCAGGATGTACAGTGTATTGGACTGAAGAGGATCTACTGTTCTTGTTAGTTTCCTAAGCAGAGTTGAACTAGATATGGCCATGTGTGTAGGAAGCACAGTTCTTTTGTTCTGAGCAAGCTCACTCTTCTGGCGCTATGGGAAAAACAGTAGAGTAGAAGAGTGCTCTTTTCTCAAAAGCAGAGTTTGTTTTGTAAGGCAAGCTAGCTTTTGTTTCCCAGTCCTAAATGGAGTGGAATCACATGCAGTATTTTGTCCTACGAGCAAGAGTTGTTTTCTGGTAAGGAAAGTCACTATGCGCTCCCATTGCCAAACAGAGTGCAAATAGCACTCGCGTCTGTTCCCAGCAAGTACAGTGTATTGGACTGAAGAGGAGGTACTGTTCTTGTTAGTTTCCTAAGCAGAGATGAACTAGATATGGCCCGTGTGTTTAGGAAGCACAGTTCTTTTGTTCTGAGTAAGCTCACTGTTCAGACCCCATAGGAAACACAGTAGAGTAGAAGAGTACTCTTTTCTCAAAAGCAGAGTGTGTTTCTTGTAAGGCAAGGTGGCATTTGTTTCCCATTCCTAAATGGAGTTGAATCACATGCAGATTCTGGTCTTACGAGCAAGAGTTGTTTTCTGGTATAAGAGTCACAATTGCCCTCCCATTGTCATACACAGGGCAAATAGCACTGGCATGTGTTCCCAGCATGTACAGTATATTATTGCACTGAAGAGGATCTACTATTATTGTCAGTTTCCTAAGCAGAGTTGAACTAGATATGGCCTGTGTGTGCAGGAAGCACAGTTCTTTTGTTCTGAGCAAGCTCCCTGTTCGGACCCCATAGGAAACACAGTAGAGTAGAAGAGTGCTCTTTTCTCAGAAGCAGAGTGTGTTTCTTGTAAGGCGAGCTACCGTTTGTTTCCCAGTCCTAAATGGAGTGGAATCACATGCAGTATTTTGTCCTTCGAGCAAGAGATGTTTTCTGGTAAGGAAAGTCACTATGTGCTTCCATTGCCATACACAGTATAAATAGCACTCGCGTCTGTTCCCAGCAAGTACAGTGTATTGGACTGAAGAGGAGCTACTGTTCTTGTCAGTTTCCTAAGCAGAGTTGAACTAGATATGGCCCGTGTGTGTAGGAAGCACAGTTCTTTTGTTCTGAGCAAGCTCACTGTTCTGACACCATAGGAAACACAGTAGAGTAGAAGAGTGCTCTTTTCTCAAAAGCAGAGTGTGTTTCTTGTAAGGCAAGCTAGCGTTTGTTTCCCAGACCTAAATGGAGTTGAATAACATGCAGTTTCTGGGCCTGGGAACAAGATCTGTTTTCTGGTAAGAAGAGTCACTATTGGGATCCCACTGTCATACACAGGGCAAATAGCACTGGCGTCTGTTCGCGGCATGTACACTGTATTCAACTGAAGAGGATCTACTATTCTTGTCAGTTTCCTAAGCAGATTTGAACTAGATATGGCCATGTGTGTAGGAAGCACAGATCTTTTGTTCTGAGCAAGCTCACTGTTCTGGCGCTATAGGAAACACAGTAGAGTAGAAGAGTGCTCTTTTCTCAAAAGCGGAGTGTGTTTCTTGTAAGGCGAGCTAGCGTTTGTTTCCCAGTCCTAAATGGAGTTGTATCACATGCAGTTTCTGGTCCTGGGGGCAAGAATTGTTTTCTGGTAAGAAGAGTCACTATTGAGATCCCTTTGCCATACACAGTACAAATAGCACTCGCTTATTTTCCCAGCAAGTACAGTGTATTGGATTGAAGAGGAGCTACTGTTCTTGTCACTTTCCTAAGCAGAGTTGAACTAGATATGGCCCGTGTGTGTAGGAAGCACAGATCTTTTGTTCTGAGCAAGCTCACTGGTCGGACCCCATAGGAAACACAGTAGAGTAGAAGAGTGCTCTTTTAACAAAAGTAGAGTGTGTTTTTTTTAAGACGAGCTAGCGTTTGTTTCGCAGTCCTAAATGAAGTTGAATCACATGCAGTTTCTGGTCCTACGAGCAAGAGTTGTTTTCTGGTAAGAAGAGTCACTATTGCGCTCCCATTGCCATACACAGAGCAAATAGCACTCGCGTCTATTCCCAGCAAGTACAGTGTATTGGACTGAAGAGGATCTACTGTTTTTGTCAGTTTCCTAAGCAGATTTGAATTAGATGTGGCCTGTGTGAGTAGGAAGCACAGTTTTTTTGTTCTGAGCAAGCTCACTGTTCTGGCCCTATAGGAAACACAGTAGAGTAGAAAAGTGATCTTTTCTCAAAAGCAGAGTATATTTCTTGTAAGGCAAGCAATCGTTTGTTTCCCAGTCCTAAATGTTGTTGAATGACATGCAGTTTCTGGTCCTGGGAGCAAGAGTTGTTTTCTGTTAAGAAGAGACACTATTGGGATCCCATTGTCATACACAGGGCAAATAGCACTGGTGTCTGTTCCCAGGATGTACAGTGTATTGGACTGAACAGGATCTACTGTTCTTGTCAGTTTCCTAAGCAGAGTTGAACTAGATATGGCCATGTGTGTAGGAAGCACAGTTCTTTTGTTCTGAGCAAGCTCACTCTTCTGGCGCTATGGGAAAAACAGTAGAGTAGAAGAGTGCTCTTTTCTCAAAAGCAGAGTGTGTTTCTTGTAAGACGAGCTAGCTTTAGTTTCCCAGTCCTAAATGGAGTGGAATCACATGCAGTATTTTGTCCTACGAGCAAGAGTTGTTTTCTGGTAAGGAAAGTCACTATGCGCTCCCATTGCCAAACAGAGTGCAAATAGCACTCGCGTCTGTTCCTAGCAAGTACAGTGTATTGGACTGAAGAGGAGCTACTGTTCTTGTTAGTATTCTAAGGAGAGATGAACTAGATATGGCCCGTGTGTGTAGGAAGCACAATTCTTTTGTTCTGAGTAAGCTCACTGTTCAGACTCCTTAGGAAACACAGTAGAGTAGAAGAGTACTCTTTTCTCAAAAGCAGAGTGTGTTTCTTGTAAGTCGAGGTAGTATTTGTTTCCCAGTCATAAATGGAGTTGAATCACATGCAGATTCTGGTCTTACGAGCAAGAGTTGTTTTATGGAAAAAGAGTCACTATTGCCCTCCCATTGTCATACACAGGGCAAATAGCACTGGCATCTGTTCCCAGCATGTACAGTATATTATTGGACTAAAGAGTATCTACTGTTCTTGTCAGTTTCCTAAGCAGAGTTGAACTAGATATGGCCCCTGTGAGCAGGAAGCACAGTTCTTTTGTTCTCAGCAAGCTCACTGTTCGGACCCCATAGGAAACACAGTAGAGTAGAAGAGTGCTCTTTTCTCAAAAGCAGAGTGTGTTTCTTCTAAGGCGAGCTAGCGTTGTTTCCCAGTCTTAAATGGGTGGAATCACATGCAGTATTTTGCCGTACGAGCAAGAGATGTTTTCTGGTAAGGAAAGTCACTATTGTGCTCCCATTGCCAAACACAGTGCAAATAGCACTCGCGTCTGTTCCCAGCAAGTACAGTGTATTGGACTGAAGAGGAGCTACTGTTCTTGTCAGTATCCTATGCAGAGATGAACTCGATATGGCCCCTGTGTGTAGGAAGCACAGTTCTTTTGTTCTGAGTAAGCTCACTGTTCAGACCCCATAGGAAACACAGTAGTGTAGAAGAGTGCTCTTTTCTCAAAAGCAGAATGTGTTTCTTGAAAGGCAAGGTAGCGTTTGTTTCCCAGTCCTAAATGGAGTTGGATAACATGCAGTTTCAGGGCCTGGGATCAAGAATTGTTTTCTGGTAAGGAAAGTCACTATATGCTCCCATTGCCATATACAGAACAAATAGCACTTGCGTCTGTTCCCAGCAAGTACAGTGTATTGGACTGAAGAGGAGCTACTGTTCTTGTCAGTTTCCTAACCAGAGATGAACTAGATATGTCCTGTGTGTGTAGGAAGCACAGTTCTTTTGTTCTGAGTAAGCTCACTGTTCAGACCCCATAAGAAACACAGTAGAGTAGAAGAGTGCTCTTTTAACAAAAGTAGAGTGTGTTTTTTTTAAGACGAGCTAGCGTTTGTTTCGCAGTCCTAAATGAAGTTGAATCACATGCAGTTTCTGGTCCTACGAGCAAGAGTTGTTTTCTGGTAAGAAGAGTCACAATTGCGCTCCCATTGCCATACACAGAGCAAATAGCACTCACGTCTATTCCCAGCAAGTACAGTGTATTGGACTGAAGAGGATCTACTGTTTTTGTCAGTTTCTTAAGCAGATTTGAATTAGATGTGGCCTGTGTGTGTAGGAAGCACAGTTTTTTTGTTCTGAGCAAGCTCACTGTTCTGGCCTTATAGGAAACACAGTAGAGTAGAAAAGTGATCTTTTCTCAAAAGCAGAGTATATTTCTTGTAAGGCAAGCAATCGTTTGTTTCCCAGTCCTAAATGTTGTTGAATGACATGCAGTTTCTGGTCCTGGGAGCAAGAGTTGTTTTCTGGTAAGAAGAGACACTATTGGGATCCCATTGTCATACACAGGGCAAATAGCACTGGTGTCTGTTCCCAGGATGTACAGTGTATTGGACTGAACAGGATCTACTGTTCTTGTCAGTTTCCTAAGCAGAGTTGAACTAGATATGGCCATGTGTGTAGGAAGCACAGTTCTTTTGTTCTGAGCAAGCTCACTCTTCTGGCGCTATGGGAAAAACAGTAGAGTAGAAGAGTGCTCTTTTCTCAAAAGCAGAGTGTGTTTCTTGTAAGACGAGCTAGCTTTAGTTTCCCAGTCCTAAATGGAGTGGAATCACATGCAGTATTTTGTCCTACGAGCAAGAGTTGTTTTCTGGTAAGGAAAGTCACTATGCGCTCCCATTGCCAAACAGAGTGCAAATAGCACTCGCGTCTGTTCCTAGCAAGTACAGTGTATTGGACTGAAGAGGAGCTACTGTTCTTGTTAGTATCCTAAGGAGAGATGAACTAGATATGGCCCGTGTGTGTAGGAAGCACAATTCTTTTGTTCTGAGTAAGCTCACTGTTCAGACTCCTTAGGAAACACAGTAGAGTAGAAGAGTACTCTTTTCTCAAAAGCAGAGTGTGTTTCTTGTAAGTCGAGGTAGTATTTGTTTCCCAGTCATAAATGGAGTTGAATCACATGCAGATTCTGGTCTTACGAGCAAGAGTTGTTTTATGGAAAAAGAGTCACTATTGCCCTCCCATTGTCATACACAGGGCAAATAGCACTGGCCTCTGTTCCCAGCATGTACAGTGTATTGGACTGAAGAGGATCTACTGTTCTTGTCAGATTCCTAAGCAGAGTTGAACTAGATATGGCCCGTGTGTGTAGGAAGCACAGTTCTTTTGTTCTGAGCAAGCTCACTGTTCGGACCCCATAGGAAACACAGTAGAGTAGAAGAGTGCTCTTTTCTCAAAAGCAGAGTGTGTTTCTTGTAAGGCGAGCTAGCGTTTGTTTCCCAGTCCTAAATGGAGTTGAATCACATGCAGTTTCTTGTCTTACGAGCAAGAGTTGTTTTCTGGTAAGAAGAGTCACTATTGCGCTCCCATTGCCATACACAGTGCAAATAGCACTTGTGTCTGTTCCCAGCAAGTACAGTGTATTGGACTGAAGAGGAGCTACTGTTCTTCTCAGTTTCCAAAGCAGAGTTGAACTAGATATGGCCCCTGTGAGCAGGAAGCACAGTTCTTTTGTTCTCAGCAAGCTCACTGTTCGGACCCCATAGGAAACACAGTAGAGTAGAAGAGTGCTCTTTTCTCAAAAGCAGAGTGTGTTTTTTCTAAGGCGAGCTAGCGTTTGTTTCCCAGTCTTAAATGGGTGGAATCACATGCAGTATTTTGCCGTATGAGCAAGAGATGTTTTCTGGTAAGGAAAGTCACTATTGTGCTCCCATTGCCAAACACAGTGCAAATAGCACTCGCGTCTGTTCCCAGCAAGTACAGTGTATTGGACTGAAGAGGAGCTACTGTTCTTGTCAGTATCCTATGCAGAGATGAACTCGATATGGCCCCTGTGTGTAGGAAGCACAGTTCTTTTGTTCTGAGTAAGCTCACTGTTCAGACCCCATAGGAAACACAGTAGTGTAGAAGAGTGCTGTTTTCTCAAAAGCAGAATGTGTTTCTTGAAAGGCAAGGTAGCGTTTGTTTCCCAGTCCTAAATGGAGTTGAATAACATGCAGTTTCAGGGCCTGGGATCAAGAATTGTTTTCTGGTAAGGAAAGTCACTATATGCTCCCATTGCCATATACAGAACAAATAGCACTTGCGTCTGTTCCCAGCAAGTACAGTGTATTGGACTGAAGAGGAGCTACTGTTCTTGTCAGTTTCCTATGCAGATTTGAACTAGATGTGGCCAATGTGTGTAGGAAGCACAGTTCTTATGTTCTGAGCAAGCGCACTGTTCTGGCCCTATAGGAAACACAGTAGAGTAAAAGAGTGCTCTTTTCTCAAAAGCAGAGTGTGTTTCTTGTAAGGTGAGCTAGCGTTTGTTTCCCAGTCCTAAATGGGGTTGAATCACATGCAGTTTCTGGTCCTACGAGCAAGAGTTGTTATGTGAGAAGAGTCACTATTGTGCTCCCCTGTCATACACAAGGCAAATAGCACTGGCGTCTGTTCCCAGCATGTACAGTGTATTGAACTGAAGAGGATCTACTGTTCTTGTCAGTTTCCTAAGCAGAATTGAAGTAGATATGGACATGTGTATAGGAAGCACAGTTCTTTTGTTCTGAGCAAGCTCATTGTTCTAGCTCTCTAGGAAACACAGTAGAGTAGAAGAGTGCTCTTTTCTCAAAAGCATAGTGTTGTTCTTCTAGGGAGAGCGAGCGTTTGTTTCCCAGTCCTAAATGGAGTTGAATCACATGCAGTTTTTGGTCCCACGAGCAAGAGATGTTTTCTGGTAAGGAAAGTCACTATGTGCTCTTGTTGCCATACACAGTACAAATAGCACTCGCGTCTGTTCCCAGCAAGTACAGTGTATTGGACTGAAGTGAAGCTACTGTTCTTGTCAGTTTCCTAAGCACAGTTCAACTAGATATGGCCCGTGTGTGTAGGAAGCACAGTTCTTTTGTTCTGAGCAAGCTCACTGTTCTGACACCATAGGAAACAAAGTAGAGTAGAAGAGTACTCTTTTCTCAAAAGCAGAGTGTGTTTCTTGTAAGGCGAGCTAGCATTTGTTTCCCAGTCCTAAATGGAGTTGAATAACATGCAGTTTCTGGGCCTGGGAACAAGAGCTGTTTTCTGGTAAGAAGAGTCACTATTGGGATCCCACTGTCAAACACAGAGCAAATAGCAGTGGCGTCTGTTCGCGGCATGTACAGTGTATTCGACTGAAGAGGATCTACTGTTCTTGTCAGTTTCCTAAGCAGATTTGAACTAGATATGGCCATGTTTGTAGTAATCACAGATCTTTTGTTCTGAGCAAGCTCACTGTTCTGGCGCTATATGAAACACAGTATTGTAGAGGTAGCTCTTTTCTCAAAAGCAGAGTGTGTTTCTTGTAAGGCGAGCTAGCTTTTGTTTCCCAGTCCTAAATGGAGTTGAATCACATGCAGTATTTGGTCCTACGAACAAGAGTTGTTTTCTGGTAAGGAAAGTAACTATGCGCTCCCAATGCCATACACAGTGCAAATAGCACTCGCGTCTGTTCCCAGCAAGTACAGTGTATTGGACTGAAGAGGAGCTACTGTTCTTGTCAGTTTCCTAAGCAGATTTGAACTAGATATGGCCCGTGTGTTTAGGAAGTACAGTTCTTTTGTTCTGAGCATACTCACTGTTCTGGCCCTATAGAAAACACAGTAGAGTAGAAGAGTGCTCTTTTCTCAAAAGCAGAATGTGTTTCTTGTAAGGCGAGCTAGCGTTTGTTTCCCAGTCCTAAATGGAGTTGAATCACATGCAGTATTTGGTCCAACCAGCAAGAGTTGTTTTCTGTTAAGAAAAGTCACTATGTGCTTCCATTGCCATACACAAAACAAATAGTACTTGCGTCAGCTCCCAGCAATTACAGTGTATTGGACTGAAGAGGAGCTACTGTTCTTGTCAGTTTCCTAACCAGAGATGAACTAGATATGTCCTGTGTGTGTAGGAAGCACAGTTCTTTTGTTCTGAGTAAGCTCACTGTTCAGACCCCATAAGAAACACAGTAGAGTAGAAGAGTGCTCTTTTCTCAAAAGCAGAATGTGTTTCTTGTAAGGCGAGCTAGCGTTTGTTTCCCAGTCCTAAGTGGAGTTGAATAACATGCAGTTTCTGGCCCTGGGAGCAAGAGTTGTTTTCTGGTAAGAAGAGTCACTATTGGGATCCCATTGTCATACACAGGGCAAATAGCACTGGCGTCTGTTCCCAGCATGTACAGTGTATTGGACTTAAGAAGATCTTCTGTTCTTGTCAGTGTCCTAAGCAGAGTTGATCTAGATATGGTCGTGTGTAGGAAGCACAGTTCTTTTGTTCTGAGCAAGCTCACTGTTCTGGCGCTATAGGAAACACAGTTATTAGAAGAGTGCTCTTTTCTCAAAAGCAGAGTGTGTTTCTTGTAAGGCGAGCTAGCGTTTGTTTCCCAGTCCTAAATGGAGTTGAATCACATGCAGTTTTTGGTCCTACGAGCAAGAGTTGTTTTCTGGTAAGGAAAGTCACTATTGCGCTCCCATTGCCATACACAGTACAAATAGCACTCGTGTATTTTTCCAGCAAGTACAGTGTATTGGATTGAAGAGGAGCTTCTGTTCTTGTCAGTTTCCTAAGCAGAGTTGAACTAGATATGGCCCGTGTGTGTAGGAAGCACAGATCTGCTGTGGGATGTATGGCAAATGTGTTGCTAATTAATCAATAAAACACTGATTGGCCGTTGGCTAGGCAGGAATTATAGGCGGGGCAAGGAGGAGAATAAAGCTGGGAAGTGGAAGTCTGAGTCAGAGAGACACTGCCAGCCGCCACCATGACAAACCGCATGGGAAGATCCATGTAAGCCACGAGCCATGTGGCAAGGTATAGATTAAAGGAAATGGATTAATTTAAGCTATAAGTACAGTTAGCAAGAAGCCTGCCACGGCCATACAGTTTGAAAGCAACATAAGTCTCTGTGTTTACTTGGTCGGGTCTGAGAGACTGTGGGACTGGCAGGTGATAGAGATTTGCTCTGACTGTGGGCCAGGCAGGAAAACTCTAGCTACAAATGGCGTCCAAAGTGGTGGCAAGAGTTTCCACCTAAAAACTGAGAAAAAAGATTCTAAAATGGAGCTAGAACCAGCTTCCTAATTGTCTCTCTCAAATGAGCGGCAGCTGCTGGTGGGTTCCTAGCATGTGTGCTCGACCTGATGCCCCGTATGGCGGGAATGAAGCCTCTGCAAGTGGCACAATAAGCTGCATGGTGGTTTTAGCCTTTGCAGGTACAAAACAACAACAACAAAAAAAAGGTTTCTGGACTACACGCTGCTTGGATAAAAGCATAGACCCACGATAGCTCCCAGAGCTGGCGGTAAACGTAGCCATGTTGGGAAGCTGAGGTGTGCGGAGCCAGCAGCCACAGCTGCTGCAGTTTAAGGCAAGAGATTCACAATAGGACAGATTCAGATGTAATAGTTTACAATGTGTGTAAAAGATACGTAGGCTTGAAAGAGACAAAAAAGGTGATATATAAAGTTATATAAATAAATAAATAGTTTTTAAAAATAAAGTCTTTAAAAAGACAGTAAAGGTAGTATAAAAAATAAGCCACGTAAAAATGGATATTACACAGAGAATCTGGATTGTGTTGTCTTTGGGATTCTTAACTGCAGAAAAACATTTGATTGTAAAAGCTGTTGAGTTATGCCAAAATGTATATTTTAAAGATACTTTGACTTCAAAATTTGGATATAAGGATATGTTACTTTGGAAAGGAGTCTCTGCTTTTGTTCCCACAGAAAGCCAAAGGCTATGGAATTGTTCCAGATTAAGATACATCAGGTTTGACCAGCCAAGACCCCCTGAAGGTCTCCAATGACACCATGGCCCAGATGATCCAACATCCAGAATGGTTTCAAGGCGACTGGTTCAGACGATACAGCCTCATGGACTATTCCATAATTCTAAAATTTTCTTTGTTTCCCTATAAGATACAGCGCCCCCTTCCAGCAGGAAGTAGTAAGAGAAGCTACGCTCAAATTCCCAAATTATATGTGATTTTACTTTGTTAAGGTTAAAACCTTCCTTTTGGAAAAAAAAAGGGGGGAAGTGCTGTGGGATGTATGGCAAATGTGTTGCTAATTAATCAATAAAACACTGATTGGCCGTTGGCTAGGCAGGAAGTATAGGCGGGGCAAGGAGGAGAATAAAGCTGGGAAGTGGAAGTCTGAGTCAGAGAGACACTGCCAGCCGCCACCATGACAAACCGCATGGGAAGATCCCGGTAAGCCACGAGCCATGTGGCAAGGTATAGATTAAAGGAAATGGATTAATTTAAGCTATAAGAACAGTTAGCAAGAAGCCTGCCACGGCCATACAGTTTGAAAGCAACATAAGTTTCTGTGTTTACTTGGTCGGGTCTGAGAGGCTGTGGGACTGGCAGGTGATAGAGATTTGCTCTGACTGTGGGCCAGACAGGAAAACTCTAGCTACACAGATCTTTTGTTCTGAGCAAGCTCACTGTTCGGACCCCATAGGAAACACAGTAGAGTAGAAGAGTGCTCTTTTCTCAAAAGCAGAGTGTGTTTCTTGTAAGACGAGCTAGCGTTTGTTTCCCAGTCATAAATGGAGTTGAATCACATGCAGTTTCTGGTCCTACAACCAAGAGTTGTTTTCTGGTAAGAAGAGTCACTATTGTGCTCCCATTGTCATACACAGGGCAAATAGCACTGGCGTCTGTTCCCAACATGTACAGTGTATTGGACTGAAGAGGATCTACTGTTCTTGTCAGTTTCCTAAGCAGATTTGAACTAGATATGGCCCGTGTGTTTAGGAAGCACAGTTCTTTTGTTCTGAGCAAGCTCACTGTTCTGGCCCTATAGGAAACACAGTAGAGTAGAAGAGTTCTCTTTTCTCAAAAGCAGAGTGTGTTTCTTGTAAGGTGAGCTAGCGTTTGTTTCCCAGTCCTAAATGGAGTTGAATCACATGCAGTTTCTGTTCCTACGAGCAAGAGTTGTTTTCTGGTAAGAAGAGTCACTATTGGGATCCCATTGTCATACACAGGGCAAATTGCACTGGCATCTGTTCCCAGAATGTACAGTGTATTGGACTGAAAAAGATCTACTGTTCTTGTCAGTGTCCAAAAAGGAGTTGATCTAGATATGGTCGTGTGTAGGAAGCAAAGTTCTTTTGTTCTGAGCAAGCTCACTCTTCTTGCACTGTAGGAAAAACAGTAGAGTAGAAGAGTGCTCTTTTCTCAAAAGCAGAGTGTGTTTCTTGTAAGGCAAGCTAGCGTTTGTTTCCCAGTCCTAAATGGAGTTGAATCACATGCAGTTTTTGGTCCTACGAGCAAGAGTTGTTTTCTGGTAAGGAAAGTCACTATTGCGCTCCCATTGCCATACACAGTCCAAATAGCACTCGCGTCTGTTCCCAGCAAGTACAGTATATTATTGGACTGAAGAGGATCTACTGTTTTTGTCAGTTTCATAAGCAGAGTTGAACTAGATATGGCCCGTGTGTGTAGGAAGTACAGTTCTTTTGTTCTGAGCAAGCTCACTGTTCAGACCCCATAGGAAACACAGTAGAGTAGAAGAGTGCTCTTTTCTCAAAAGCAGAGTGTGTTTCTTGTAAGGCAAGCTAGCATTTGTTTCCCAGTCCTAAATGGAGTGGAATCACATGCAGTATTTGGTCCTACGAGCAAGACATGTTTTCTGGTAAGGAAAGTCACTATGTGTTCCCGTTGGCATACACAGTACAAATAGCACTCGCGTCTGTTCCCAGCAATTACAGTGTATTGGACTGAAGAGGAGCTACTGTTCTTGTCAGTTTCCTAAGCAGAGTTGACTAGATATGGCCCGTGTGTGTAGGAAGCACAGTTCTTTTGTTCTGAGCAAGCTCACTGTTCTGACACCATAGGAAACACAATAGAGTAGAAGAGTGCTCTTTTCTCAAAAGCAGAGTGTGTTTCTTGTAAGGCGAGCTAGCGATTGTTTCCCAGTCCTAAATGGAGTTGAATAACATGCAGTTTCTGGGCCTGGGAGCAAGAGCTGTTTTCTGGTAAGAAGAGTCACTATTGGGATCCCACTGTCATACACTGGGCAAATAGCACTGGCGTCTGTTCGCGGCATGTTCAGTTTATTCGACTGAAGAGGATCTACTGTTCTTGTCCGTTTCCTAAGCAGATTTGAACTAGATATGGCCATGTGTGTAGGAAGCACAGATCTTTTGTTCTGAGCAAGCTCACTCTTCTGTCGCTATAGGAAACACCGTATAGTAGAGGAGTGCTCTTTTCTCAAAAGCAGAGTGTTGTTCTTGTTAGGCGATCTAGCTTTTGTTTCCCAGTCCTAAATGGAGTTGAATCACATGCAGTATTTGGTCCTACGAGCAAGAGTTGTTTTCTGGTAAGGAAAGTAACTATGCGCTCCCAATGCCATACACAGTGCAAATAGCACTCGCGTCTGTTCCCATTAAGTACAGTGTATTGGACTGAAGAGGAGCTACTGTTCTTGTCAGTTTCCTAACCAGATTTGAACTAGATATGGCCCGTATGTTTAGGAAGCACAGTTCTTTTGTTCTAAGCAAGCTCAATGTTCTGGCCCTATAGGAAACACAGTAGAGTAGAAGAGTGCTCTTTTCTCAAAAGCAGAGTGTGTTAATTGTAAGGTGAGCTAGCGTTTGTTTCCCAGTCCTAAATGGAGTTGAATCACATGCAGTTTCTGGTCCTATGAGCATGAGTTGTTTTCTGGTAAGAAGAGTCACTATTGCGCTCCCATTTTCATACACAGGTCAAATAGCACTGGCGTCTGTTCCCAGCATGTAGAGTGTATTGTACTGAAGTGGAGCTACTGTTCTTGTCAGTTTCCTAAGCAGAATTGAACTAGATATGGCCGTGTGTGTTGGTGGCACAGTTCTTTTGTTGTGAGCAAGCTCACTGTTCTGGCCCTATAGGAAACACAGTAGAGTAGAAGAGTGCTCTTTTATCAAAAGCAGAGTGTGTTTCTTGTTAGGTGAGTTAGCGTTAGTTTCCCAGTCCTAAATGGAGTTGAATAACATGCAGTTTCTGGGCCTGGGAGCAAAAGTTGTTTTCTGGTAAGAAGAGTCACTATTGGGATCCCATTTTCATACACAGGGCAAATAGCAATGGCGTCTGTTCCCAGCAAGTACAGTGTATCGGACTGAAGAGGATCTACTGTTCTTGTCAGTTTCCTAAGCAGATTTGAAATAGATATGGCCATTTGTGTAGGAAGCACAGTTCTTTTGTTCTGAGCAAGCTCACTGTTCTGGCGCTATAGGAAACACAGTAGAGTAGAGGAGTGCTCTTTTCTCAAAAGAAGAGTGTGTTTCTTGTAAGGCGAGCTAGCTTTTGTTTCCCAGCCCTAAATGGAGTTGAATCACATGCAGTATTTGGTCCTACGAACAAGAGTTGTTTTCTGGTAAGGAAAGTAACTATGCGCTCCCAATGCCATACACAGTGCAAATAGCACTCGCGTCTGTTCCCAGCAAGTACAGTGTATTGGACTGAAGAGGAGCTACTGTTATTGTCAGTTTCCTAAGCAGAGTTAAACTAGATATGGCCCGTGCGTTTAGGAAGCACAGTTCTTTTGTTCTGAGCAAGCTCACTGTTCTGGCCCTATAGGAAACAAAGTAGAGAAGAAGAGTGCTCTTTTCTCAAAAGCAGAGTGTGTTTCTTGTAAGGCGAGCTAGCGTTTGTTTCCCAGTCCTAAATGGAGTTGAATCCCATGCACTTTATGGTCCTACGAGCAATAGTAGTTTTCTGGTAAGAAGAGTCACTTTTGCCCTCCGATTGTCATACACAGGACAAATAGCAGTGGCATCTTTTCCCAGCATGTACAGTGTATTGGACCGAAGAGGAGCTACTGTTCTTGTCAGTTTCCTAAGCAGAGTTGAACTAGATATGGCGCGTGTGTAGGAAGCACAGTTCTTTTGTTCTGAGCAAGATCACTGCTCAGACCTCATAGGAAAAACAGTAGAGCAGACGAGTGCTCTTTTCTCAAAAGCAGAGTGTGTTTCTTGTAAGGCGAGCTAGCTTTTGTTTCCCAGTCCTAAATGGAGTTGAATCACATGCAGTATTTGGTCCTACCAGCAAGAGTTGTTTTCTGGTAAGGAAAGTCACTATGCGCTCCCATTGCCATATACAGAGCAAATAGCACTCGCGTCTGTTCCCAGCAAGTACATTGTATTGGACTAAAGAGGAGCTACAGTATTTGTCAGTTTCCTAAGCAGAGTTGAACTGGATATGGCAATGTGTGCAGGAAACACAGTTCTTTTGTTCTGCGCAAGCTCACTGTTCTGGCCCTATAGGAAACACAGTAGAGTAGAAGAGTGCTCTTTTCTCAAAAGTAGAGTGTGTTTCTTGTAAGGTGAGCTAGAGTTTGTTTCCCAGTCTTAAATGGAGTTGAATCACATGCAGTTTTTGGTCCTATGAGCAAGAGTTGTTTTATGGTAAGAAGAGTCACTATTGTGCTCCCATTGTCATACCCATGGCTAATAGCACTGGCGTCTGTTCCCAGCATGTACAGTGTATTGGACTGAAGAGGAGCTACTGTTTGTGAGTTTCGAAGCAGAGTTGAACTAGATATGGCCCGTGTGTGTAGGAAGCACAGTTGTTTTGTTCTGAGCAAGCTCACTCTTCTGGCCCTATAGGAAACACAGTAGAGTAGAAGAGTGCTCTTTTCTCAAAAGCAGAGTGTGTTTCTTGTAAGGCGAGCTAGCGTTTGTTTCCCAGTCCTAAATGGAGTTGAATCACATGCAGTTTCTGGTCCTACGAGCAAGAGTTGTTTTCTGGTAAGAAGAGTCAATATTGTGCTCCCATTGTCTTACACAGGTCAAATAGCACTGGCGTCTCTTTCCAGCACGTAGAGTATATTGTACTGAAGTGGAGCTACTGTTATTGAAAGTTTTCTAAGCAGAATTGAACTAGATATGGCCGTGTGTGTTGGAAGCACAGTTCTTTTCTTCTGAGCAAGCCCACTGTTCTGGCCATATAGGAAACACAGTAGAGTAGAAGAGTGCTCTTTTATCAAAAGCAGAGTGTGTTTCTTGTAAGGCGAGCTAGCATTTGTTTCCCAGTCCTAAATGGAGTTGAATCACTTGCAGTTTCTAGTCCTACGAGCAAAAGTTGTTTTCTGGTAAAAGAGTCACTATTGCCCTCCCATTGTCCTATACAGGGCAAATAGCACTGGCGTCTGTTCCCAGCATGCACAGTGTATTGCACTGAAGAGGATCTACTGTTCTTGTCAGTTTCCTAAGCAGAGTTGAACTAGATATGGCCGTGTGTGCAGGAAGCACAGTTCTTTTGTTCTGAGCAAGCTCACTGTTCTGGCCGTATAGGAAACACAGTAGAGTAGAAGAGTGCTCTTTTCTCAAAAGCAGAGTGTGTTTCTTGTAAGGTGAGCTAGCGTTTGTTTCCCAGTCCTAAATGGAGTTGAATCACATGCAGTTTCTGGTCCTACGAGCAAGAGTTGTTTTCTGGTAAGAAGAGTCACTATTGGGATCCCATTGTCATACACAGGGCAAATTGCACTGGCGTCTGTTCCCAGCATGTACAGTGTATTGGACTGAAAAAGATCTACTGTTCTTGTCAGTGTCCTAAGCAGAGTTGATCTAGATATGGTCGTGTGTAGGAAGCAAAGTTCTTTTGTTCTGAGCAAGCTCACTGTTCTTGCACTATAGGAAAAACAGTAGAGTAGAAGAGTGCTCTTTTCTCAAAAGCAGAGTGTGTTTCTTGTAAGGCAAGCTAGCGTTTGTTTCCCAGTCCTAAATGGAGTTGAATCACATGCAGTTTTTGGTCCTACGAGCAAGAGTTGTTTTCTGGTAAGGAAAGTCACTATTGCGCTCCCATTGCCATACACAGTCCAAATAGCACTCGCGTCTGTTCCCAGCAAGTACAGTATATTATTGGACTGAAGAGGATCTACTGTTTTTGTCAGTTTCATAAGCAGAGTTGAACTAGATATGGCCCGTGTGTGTAGGAAGTACAGTTCTTTTGTTCTGAGCAAGCTCACTGTTCAGACCCCATAGGAAACACAGTAGAGTAGAAGAGTGCTCTTTTCTCAAAAGCAGAGTGTGTTTCTTGTAAGGCAAGCTAGCATTTGTTTCCCAGTCCTAAATGGAGTGGAATCACATGCAGTATTTGGTCCTACGAGCAAGACATGTTTTCTGGTAAGGAAAGTCACTATGTGTTCCCGTTGGCATACACAGTACAAATAGCACTCGCGTCTGTTCCCAGCAAGTACAGTGTATTGGACTGAAGAGGAGCTACTGTTCTTGTCAGTTTCCTAAGCAGAGTTGACTAGATATGGCCCGTGTGTGTAGGAAGCACAGTTCTTTTGTTCTGAGCAAGCTCACTGTTCTGACACCATAGGAAACACAGTAGAGTAGAAGAGTGATCTTTTCTCAAAAGCAGAGTGTGTTTCTTGTAAGGCGAGCTAGCGATTGTTTCCCAGTCCTAAATGGAGTTGAATAACATGCAGTTTCTGGGCCTGGGAGCAAGAGCTGTTTTCTGGTAAGAAGAGTCACTATTGGGATCCCACTGTCATACACAGGGCAAATAGCACTGGCGTCTGTTCGCGGCATGTTCAGTTTATTCGACTGAAGAGGATCTACTGTTCTTGTCCGTTTCCTAAGCAGATTTGAACTAGATATGGCCATGTGTGTAGGAAGCACAGATCTTTTGTTCTGAGCAAGCTCACTCTTCTGTCGCTATAGGAAACACCATATAGTAGAGGAGTGCTCTTTTCTCAAAAGCAGAGTGTTGTTCTTGTTAGGCGATCTAGCTTTTGTTTCCCAGTCCTAAATGGAGTTGAATCACATGCAGTATTTGGTCCTACGAGCAAGAGTTGTTTTCTGGTAAGGAAAGTAACTATGCGCTCCCAATGCCATACACAGTGCAAATAGCACTCGCGTCTGTTCCCATTAAGTACAGTGTATTGGACTGAAGAGGAGCTACTGTTCTTGTCAGTTTCCTAACCAGATTTGAACTAGATATGGCCCGTATGTTTAGGAAGCACAGTTCTTTTGTTCTAAGCAAGCTCACTGTTCTGGCCCTATAGAAAACACAGTAGAGTAGAAGAGTGCTCTTTTCTCAAAAGCAGAGTGTGTTTCTTGTAAGGTGAGCTAGCGTTTGTTTCCCAGTCCTAAATGGAGTTGAATCACATGCAGTTTCTGGTCCTATGAGCATGAGTTGTTTTCTGGTAAGAAGAGTCACTATTGCGCTCCCATTTTCATACACAGGTCAAATAGCACTGGCGTCTGTTCCCAGCATGTAGAGTGTATTGTACTGAAGTGGAGCTACTGTTCTTGTCAGTTTCCTAAGCAGAATTGAACTAGATATGGCCGTGTGTGTTGGAAGCACAGTTCTTTTGTTGTGAGCAAGCTCACTGTTCTGGCCCTATAGGAAACACAGTAGAGTAGAAGAGTGCTCTTTTATCAAAAGCAGAGTGTGTTTCTTGTTAGGTGAGTTAGCGTTAGTTTCCCAGTCCTAAATGGAGTTGAATAACATGCAGTTTCTGGGCCTGGGAGCAAAAGTTGTTTTCTGGTAAGAAGAGTCACTATTGGGATCCCATTTTCATACACAGGGCAAATAGCACTGGCGTCTGTTCCCAGCAAGTACAGTGTATCGGACTGAAGAGGATCTACTGTTCTTGTCAGTTTCCTAAGCAGATTTGAAATAGATATGGCCATTTGTGTAGGAAGCACAGTTCTTTTGTTCTGAGCAAGCTCACTGTTCTGGCGCTATAGGAAACACAGTAGAGTAGAGGAGTGCTCTTTTCTCAAAATAAGAGTGTGTTTCTTGTAAGGCGAGCTAGCTTTTGTTTCCCAGCCCTAAATGGAGTTGAATCACATGCAGTATTTGGTCCTACGAACAAGAGTTGTTTTCTGGTAAGGAAAGTAACTATGCGCTCCCAATGCCATACACAGTGCAAATAGCACTCGCGTCTGTTCCCAGCAAGTACAGTGTATTGGACTGAAGAGGAGCTACTGTTCTTGTCAGTTTCCTAAGCAGAGTTAAACTAGATATGGCCCGTGCATTTAGGAAGCACAGTTCTTTTGTTCTGAGCAAGCTCACTGTTCTGGCCCTATAGGAAACAAAGTAGAGAAGAAGAGTGCTCTTTTCTCAAAAGCAGAGTGTGTTTCTTGTAAGGCGAGCTAGCGTTTGTTTCCCAGTCCTAAATGGAGTTGAATCCCATGCACTTTATGGTCCTACGAGCAATAGTAGTTTTCTGGTAAGAAGAGTCACTTTTGCCCTCCGATTGTCATACACAGGGCAAATAGCAGTGGCATCTTTTCCCAGCATGTACAGTGTATTGGACTGAAGAGGAGCTACTGTTCTTGTCAGTTTCCTAAGCAGAGTTGAACTAGATATGGCGCGTGTGTAGGAAGCACAGTTCTTTTGTTCTGAGCAAGATCGCTGCTCAGACCTCATAGGAAAAACAGTAGAGCAGACGAGTGCTCTTTTCTCAAAAGCAGAGTGTGTTTCTTGTAAGGCGAGCTAGCTTTTGTTTCCCAGTCCTAAATGGAGTTGAATCACATGCAGTATTTTGTCCTACCAGCAAGAGTTGTTTTCTGGTAAGGAAAGTCACTATGCGCTCCCATTGCCATATACAGAGCAAATAGCACTCGCGTCTGTTCCCAGCAAGTACATTGTATTGGACTAAAGAGGAGCTACAGTATTTGTCAGTTTCCTAAGCAGAGTTGAACTGGATATGGCAATGTGTGCAGGAAACACAGTTCTTTTGTTCTGCGCAAGCTCACTGTTCTGGCCCTATAGGAAACACAGTAGAGTAGAAGAGTGCTCTTTTCTCAAAAGTAGAGTGTGTTTCTTGTAAGGTGAGCTAGAGTTTGTTTCCCAGTCTTAAATGGAGTTGAATCACATGCAGTTTTTGGTCCTACAAGCAAGAGTTGTTTTCTGGTAAGAAGAGTCACTATTGTGCTCCCATTGTCATACACATGGCTAATAGCACTGGCGTCTGTTCCCAGCATGTACAGTGTATTGGACTGAAGAGGAGCTACTGTTTGTGAGTTTCGAAGCAGAGTTGAACTAGATATGGCCCGTGTGTGTAGGAAGCACAGTTCTTTTGTTCAGAGCAAGCTTACTGTTCGGATCCCATAGGAAACACAGTAGAGTAGAAGAGTGCTCTTTTCTCAAAAGCAGAGTGTGTTTCTTGTAAGGCGAGCTAGCGTTTGTTTCCCAGTCCTAAATGGAGTTGAATCACATGCAGTTTCTGGTCCTACGAGCAAGAGTTGTTTTCTGGTAAGAAGAGTCAATATTGTGCTCCCATTGTCTTACACAGGTCAAATAGCACTGGCGTCTCTTTCCAGCACGTAGAGTATATTGTACTGAAGTGGAGCTACTGTTCTTGAAAGTTTCCTAAGCAGAATTGAACTAGATATGGCCATGTGTGTTGGAAGCACAGTTCTTTTCTTCTGAGCAAGCTCACTGTTCTGGCCATATACGAAACACAGTAGAGTAGAAGAGTGCTCTTTTATCAAAAGCAGAGTGTGTTTCTTGTAAGGCGAGCTAGCATTTGTTTCCCAGTCCTAAATGGAGTTGAATCACATGCAGTTTCTAGTCCTACGAACAAAAGTTGTTTTCTGGTAAAAGAGTCACTATTGCCCTCCCATTGTCCTATACAGGGCAAATAGCACTGGCGTCTGTTCCCAGCATGCACAGTGTATTGCACTGAAGAGGATCTACTGTTCTTGTCAGTTTCCTAAGCAGAGTTGAACTAGATATGGCCGTGTGTGCAGGAAGCACAGTTCTTTTGTTCTGAGCAAGCTCAAAGTTCTAGCACCATAGGAAACACAGTAGAGTAGAAGAGTGCTCTTTTCTCTAAAGCATATTGAGTTTCTTGTAGGGCGAGCTAGTGTTTGTTTCCCAGTCCTTAATGGAGTTGAATCACATGCAGTTTCTGGTCCTACGACCAAGAGTTTTTTTCTGGTAAGAAGAGTCACTATTGCGCTCCCATTGTCATACACAGGGCAAATAGTACTGGCGTCTATTCCCAGCAAGTACAGTGTATTGGACTGAAGAGGATCTACAGTTCTTGTCAGTTTCCTAAGAAGAATTGATCTAGATATGGCCGTGTGTATGAAGCACAGTTCTTTTGTTGTGAGCAAGCTCACTGTTCTGGCCCTATGGGAAACACAGTAGAGTAGATGAGTGCTCTTTTCTCAAAAGCAGAGTGTGTTTCTTTGAAGGCGAGCTAGCATTTGTTTTTCAGTCCTCAATGGATTTGAATCACATGCAGTTTTTGTTCCTATGAGCAAGAGTTGTTTTCTGGAAAGGAAAGTCACTATTGTGCTCCCTTTGCCATACACAGTGCAAATAGCACTCGCGTCTGTTCCCAGCATGTACAGTGTATTGGACCGAAGAGGAGCTACTGTTCTTGTCAGTTTCCTAAGCAGAGTTGAACTATATATGGCCGGTGTGAGGAGAAAGCACAGTTCTTTTGTTCTAAGCAAGCTCACTGTTCTGGCACTATAGGAAACACTGTAAAGTAGAAGAGTGCTCTTTCCTCAAAAACAGAGTGTGTTTCTTGTAAGGCGAGCTAGCGTTTGTTTCCCAGTCCTAAATGGAGTGGAATCACATGCAGTTTCTGGTCCTTCTTGCAAGAGTTGTTATCTGGTAAGAAGAGTGACTATTGTGCTCCCATTGCCTTATGCGGTGCAAATAGCACTGGCGTCTGTTCCCAGCATGTACAGTATATTATTGGACTGAAGAGGATCTACTGTTCTTGTCAGTTTCATAAGCAGAGTTGAAATAGATATGGCCCGTGTGTTTAGGAGGCACAGTTCTTTTGTTCTGAGCAAGCTCACTGTTTTGACCCTATAGGAAACACAGTAGAGTAGAAGAGTGCTCTTTTCTCAAAAGCAGAGTGTGTTTCTTGTAAGGCGAGCTAGCATTTGTTTCCCAGTCCTAAATGGAGTTGAATCCTATGCAGTTTCTGGTCCTACGAGCAAGACATGTTTTCTGGTAAGGAAAGTCACTATGTGTTCCCATTGGCATACACAGAGCAAATAGCACTCGCGTCTGTTCCCAGCAAGTACAGTGTATTGGACTGAAGAGAAGCTACTGTTCTTGTCAGTTTCCTAAGCATAGTTGAACTGGATACGGCCCGTGTGTGGAGGAGGCACAGTTCTTTTGTTCTGAGCAAGCTCACTGTTCGGACCCCATAGGAAACACAGTAGTGTAGAAAAGTGCTCTTTTCTCAAAAGCAGAGTGTTTTTCTTGTTAGGCGAGCTAGTGTTTGTTTCCCAGTCCTAAATGGAGTTGAATCACATGCAGTTTCTGGTCCTATGAGCAAGAGTTGTCTTCTGGTAAGAAAGGTCACTATTGTGCTCCCATTGTCATATACAGGGCAAATAGCACTCCCGTCTGTTCCCAGCATGTACAGTGTATTGGACTGAAGAGGAGCTACTGTTCTTGTCAGTGTCCTAAGCAGAATTGAACTAGATATGGCCGTGTGTGTAGGAAGCACAGTTCTTTTGTTCTGAGCAAGCTCACTGTTCTGGCCCTATAGGAATCACAGTAGAGTAGAAGAGTGCTCTTTTCTCAAAAGCAGAGTGTTGTTCTTGTAAGGCGAGCTAGCATTTGATTCCCAGTCCTAAATGCAGTTGAATCACATGCAGTTTTTGGTCCTATGAGCAAGAGTTGTTTTCTGTTAAGAAGAGTCACTATTGCGCACATATTGCCATACACAGAGCAAATAGCATTCGCGTCTGTTCCCAGGAAGTACAGTGTATTGGACAGAAGAGGAGCTACTGTTCTTGTCAATTTCCTAAGCAGAGTTGAACTAGATATGGCCCGTGTGTTTAGGAAGCACAGTTCTTTTGTTCTGAGCAACCTCACTGTTCAGACCCCATAGAAATCACAGTAGAGTAGAAGAGTGCTCTTTCTCAAAAGCAGAGTGTGTTTCTTGTAAGGCGAGCTAGTGTTTGTTTCCCAGTCAGAAATGGAGTTGGATCCCATCCAGTTTCTGGTCCTATAAGCAAGAAATTTTTTTCTGGTAAGAAGAGTCACTATTGCGCTCCCATTGCCATACACAGTGCAAATAGCCCTCTCGTCTTTTCCCAGCAATTACAGTTTTATTGGACTGAAGAGGAACTACTGTTCTTGTCAGTTTCCTAAGCAGAGTTGAACTAGATATGGCACTTGTGTGTAGCAAGCACAGTTCATTTGTTCTGAGCAAGCTCACTGTTCTGGCGCAATAGGAAACACAGTAGAGTAGAAGAGTGCTCTTTTCTCAAAAGCATAGTGTGTTTCTTGTAAGGGGAGCTAGCGTTTGTTTCACAGTCCTAAATGAAGTTGAATCCCATGCAGTTTCTTGTCCTATGAGCAAGAGTCGTTTCTGGTAAGGAAAGTCACTTTTGCGCTCCCTTTAACATACACAGTACAAATAGCACTTGCGTCTGTTCCCAGCAAGTACAGTGTATTGGACTGAAGAGGATCTACAGTTCTTGTCAGTTTCTTAAGCAGAGTTGAACTATATATGGCCATGTGTGTAGGAAGCACAGTTCTTTTGTTCTGAGCAAGCTCACTGTCCTGGAGCTTTAGGAACCAAAGTAGAGTAGGAGAGAGCTCCCTTCTCAAAAGCAGAGTGTGTTTCTTGTAAGGCGATCTAGCGTTTGTTACCCAGTCCTAAATAGAGTTGAATCACATGCAGTTTGTTGTTCTACCTGGAAGAGTTGTTTTCTGGTAAGGAAAGTCACTATTGCGCTCCCATTGCCATACACAGTGCAAATAGCACTCGCGTCTGTTCCCAGCAAGTACAGTGTATTGGACTGAAGAGGAGCTACTGTTCTTCGCTGTTTTTTAAGCAGAGTTGAACTAGATATGGCCCGTGTTTGTAGGAAGCACAGTTCTTTTGTTCTGAGCAAGCTCACTGTTCGGACCCCATAGGAAACACAGTATTGTAGAAGAGTGCTTTTTTCTCAAAAGCAGAGTGTGTTTCTTTTAAGGCGAGGTAGCGATTGTTTACCAGTCCTAAGTGGAGTTGAATCACATGCAGTTTCTGGTCCTATGAGCTAGAGTTGACTTCTGGTAAGAAGAGTCACTATTGTGCTCTCATTGCCATACACAGTGCAAATAGCACTCGCGTCTGTTCCCAGCAAATACAGTGTATTGGACTTAAGAGGAGCTACTGTTCTTGTCAGTTTCCTAAGCAGAGTTGAACTAGATATGGCCCGTGTTTGTAGGAAGCACAGTTCTTTTGTTCTGAGCAAGCTCACTGTTTGGACCCCATAGGAAACACAGTGTTGAAGAAGAGTGCTCGTTTCTCAAAAGCAGAGTGTGTTTCTTTTAAGGCGAGCTAGCGTTTCTTTTCCAGTCCTAAGTGGAGTTGAATCATATGCAGTTTCTGGTCCTATGAGCAAGAGTTGTTTTCTGGTAAGAAGAGTCACTATTGCGCTCCCATTGTCATACACAGGGCAAATAGCACTGACGTCTGTTTCCAGCATGTACAGTGTATTAGACTGAAGAGGATCTACTGTTCTCCTCAGTGTCCTAAGCAGAGTTGATCTAGATATGGCCCGTGTGTGTAGGAAGCACAGTTCTTTTGTTCTGAGCAAGCTCACTGTTCTGGCCCTATAGGAAACACAGTAGAGTAGAAGAGTGCTCTTTTTTCAAAATCAGAGTGTGTTTCTCCTAAGGCAAGCTAGAGTTTGTTTCCCAGTCCTACATGGAGTTGAATCCCATGCAGTTTCTGGTCTTACGAGCAAGAGTTGTTTTCTGGTACAAAGAGTCACTATTGCGCTCTCATTGCCATACACAGTGCAAATAGCACTCGTGTCTGTTCCCAGCAAGTACAGTGTATTGGACTGAAGAGGAGCTACTGTTCTTGTCAGTTTCCTAAGCAGAATTGAACGAGATATGGCCCATGTGTGTAGGAAGCACAATTCTTTTGTTTTTAGCAAGCTCACTGATCGGAACTCATAGGAAACACAGTAGAATAGAAGGGTGCTCTATTCTCAAAAGCAGAGTGTGTTTCTTGTGAGGTGAGCGAGCGTTTGTTTCCCAGTCCTAAGTGGAGTTGAATCACATGCAGTTTCTGGTCCTATGAGCAAGAGTTGTTTTCTGTTAAGAAGAGACACTACTGCACTCCCACTGTCATACACTGGGCAAATAGCACTGGCGTTTCTTTTCAGCATGTACATTGTATTGAACTGAAGAGGATCTACTGTTCTTCTCAGTTTACAAAGCAGAGTTGAACTAGATATGGCCCATGTGTGTGGGAAGCACAGTTCTTTTGTTCTGAGCAAGCTCACTGTTTTGACCCTATAGGAAACACAGTAGAGTAGAAGAGTGCTCTTTTCTCAAAAGCAGAGTGTGTTTCTTGTAAGGCGAGCTAGCATTTGTTTCCCAGTCCTAAATGGAGTTGAATCCTATGCAGTTTCTGGTCCTACGAGCAAGACATGTTTTCTGGTAAGGAAAGTCACTATGTGTTCCCATTGGCATACACAGAGCAAATAGCACTCGCGTCTGTTCCCAGCAAGTACAGTGTATTGGACTGAAGAGAAGCTACTGTTCTTGTCAGTTTCCTAAGCATAGTTGAACTGGATACGGCCCGTGTGTGGAGGAGGCACAGTTCTTTTGTTCTGAGCAAGCTCACTGTTCGGACCCCATAGGAAACACAGTAGTGTAGAAAAGTGCTCTTTTCTCAAAAGCAGAGTGTTTTTCTTGTTAGGCGAGCTAGTGTTTGTTTCCCAGTCCTAAATGGAGTTGAATCACATGCAGTTTCTGGTCCTATGAGCAAGAGTTGTCTTCTGGTAAGAAAGGTCACTATTGTGCTCCCATTGTCATATACAGGGCAAATAGCACTCCCGTCTGTTCCCAGCATGTACAGTGTATTGGACTGAAGAGGAGCTACTGTTCTTGTCAGTTTCCTAAGCAGAATTGAACTAGATATGGCCGTGTGTGTAGGAAGCACAGTTCTTTTGTTCTGAGCAAGCTCACTGTTCTGGCCCTATAGGAATCACAGTAGAGTAGAAGAGTGCTCTTTTCTCAAAAGCAGAGTGTTGTTCTTGTAAGGCGAGCTAGCATTTGATTCCCAGTCCTAAATGCAGTTGAATCACATGCAGTTTTTGGTCCTATGAGCAAGAGTTGTTTTCTGTTAAGAAGAGTCACTATTGCGCACATATTGCCATACACAGAGCAAATAGCATTCGCGTCTGTTCCCAGGAAGTACAGTGTATTGGACAGAAGAGGAGCTACTGTTCTTGTCAATTTCCTAAGCAGAGTTGAACTAGATATGGCCCGTGTGTTTAGGAAGCACAGTTCTTTTGTTCTGAGCAACCTCACTGTTCAGACCCCATAGAAATCACAGTAGAGTAGAAGAGTGCTCTTTTCTCAAAAGCAGAGTGTGTTTCTTGTAAGGCGAGCTAGTGTTTGTTTCCCAGTCAGAAATGGAGTTGGATCCCATCCAGTTTCTGGTCCTATAAGCAAGAAATTTTTTTCTGGTAAGAAGAGTCACTATTGCGCTCCCATTGCCATACACAGTGCAAATAGCCCTCTCGTCTTTTCCCAGCAATTACAGTTTTATTGGACTGAAGAGGAACTACTGTTCTTGTCAGTTTCCTAAGCAGAGTTGAACTAGATATGGCACTTGTGTGTAGCAAGCACAGTTCATTTGTTCTGAGCAAGCTCACTGTTCTGGCGCAATAGGAAACACAGTAGAGTAGAAGAGTGCTCTTTTCTCAAAAGCATAGTGTGTTTCTTGTAAGGGGAGCTAGCGTTTGTTTCACAGTCCTAAATGAAGTTGAATCCCATGCAGTTTCTTGTCCTATGAGCAAGAGTCGTTTTCTGGTAAGGAAAGTCACTTTTGCGCTCCCTTTAACATACACAGTACAAATAGCACTTGCGTCTGTTCCCAGCAAGTACAGTGTATTGGACTGAAGAGGATCTACTGTTCTTGTCAGTTTCTTAAGCAGAGTTGAACTATATATGGCCATGTGTGTAGGAAGCACAGTTCTTTTGTTCTGAGCAAGCTCACTGTCCTGGAGCTTTAGGAACCAAAGTAGAGTAGGAGAGTGCTCCCTTCTCAAAAGCAGAGTGTGTTTCTTGTAAGGCGATCTAGCGTTTGTTACCCAGTCCTAAATAGAGTTGAATCACATGCAGTTTGTTGTTCTACCTGGAAGAGTTGTTTTCTGGTAAGGAAAGTCACTATTGCGCTCCCATTGCCATACACAGTGCAAATAGCACTCGCGTCTGTTCCCAGCAAGTACAGTGTATTGGACTGAAGAGGAGCTACTGTTCTTCGCTGTTTTTTAAGCAGAGTTGAACTAGATATGGCCCGTGTTTGTAGGAAGCACAGTTCTTTTGTTCTGAGCAAGCTCACTGTTCGGACCCCATAGGAAACACAGTATTGTAGAAGAGTGCTTTTTTCTCAAAAGCAGAGTGTGTTTCTTTTAAGGCGAGGTAGCGATTGTTTACCAGTCCTAAGTGGAGTTGAATCACATGCAGTTTCTGGTCCTATGAGCTAGAGTTGACTTCTGGTAAGAAGAGTCACTATTGTGCTCTCATTGCCATACACAGTGCAAATAGCACTCGCGTCTGTTCCCAGCAAATACAGTGTATTGGACTGAAGAGGAGCTACTGTTCTTGTCAGTTTCCTAAGCAGAGTTGAACTAGATATGGCCCGTGTTTGTAGGAAGCACAGTTCTTTTGTTCTGAGCAAGCTCACTGTTTGGACCCCATAGGAAACACAGTGTTGAAGAAGAGTGCTCGTTTCTCAAAAGCAGAGTGTGTTTCTTTTAAGGCGAGCTAGCGTTTCTTTTCCAGTCCTAAGTGGAGTTGAATCATATGCAGTTTCTGGTCCTATGAGCAAGAGTTGTTTTCTGGTAAGAAGAGTCACTATTGCGCTCCCATTGTCATACACAGGGCAAATAGCACTGACGTCTGTTTCCAGCATGTACAGTGTATTAGACTGAAGAGGATCTACTGTTCTCCTCAGTGTCCTAAGCAGAGTTGATCTAGATATGGCCCGTGTGTGTAGGAAGCACAGTTCTTTTGTTCTGAGCAAGCTCACTGTTCTGGCCCTATAGGAAACACAGTAGAGTAGAAGAGTGCTCTTTTTTCAAAATCAGAGTGTGTTTCTCCTAAGGCAAGCTAGAGTTTGTTTCCCAGTCCTACATGGAGTTGAATCCCATGCAGTTTCTGGTCTTACGAGCAAGAGTTGTTTTCTGGTACAAAGAGTCACTATTGCGCTCTCATTGCCATACACAGTGCAAATAGCACTCGTGTCTGTTCCCAGCAAGTACAGTGTATTGGACTGAAGAGGAGCTACTGTTCTTGTCAGTTTCCTAAGCAGAATTGAACGAGATATGGCCCATGTGTGTAGGAAGCACAATTCTTTTGTTTTTAGCAAGCTCACTGATCGGAACTCATAGGAAACACAGTAGAATAGAAGGGTGCTCTATTCTCAAAAGCAGAGTGTGTTTCTTGTGAGGTGAGCGAGCGTTTGTTTCCCAGTCCTAAGTGGAGTTGAATCACATGCAGTTTCTGGTCCTATGAGCAAGAGTTGTTTTCTGTTAAGAAGAGACACTACTGCACTCCCACTGTCATACACTGGGCAAATAGCACTGGCGTTTCTTTTCAGCATGTACATTGTATTGAACTGAAGAGGATCTACTGTTCTTCTCAGTTTACAAAGCAGAGTTGAACTAGATATGGCCCATGTGTGTGGGAAGCACAGTTCTTTTGTTGTGAGCAAGCTCACTGTTCTGGCCCTATAGGAAAAACAGTAGAGTAGAAGAGTGCTCTTTTCTCAAAGACCGAGTGTGTTTCTTGTAAGGAAAGCTAGCGTTAGTTTTCCAGTCCTAAATGGAGTTGAATCACATGCAGTTTCTGTTCCTACGAGCAAGAGTTGTTTTCTGGTACAAAGAGTCACTATTGTGCTCCCATTGCCATACACAGTGCAAATAGCACTCACGTCTTTTCAAAGCAAGTACAGTGTATTGATCTGAAGAGGAGCTACTGTTCTTGTCAGAATCCTAAGCATAGTTGAACTTGATATGGCCCGTGGGTGTAGGAAATACAGTTCTTTTGTTCTGAGTAAGCTCACTTTTCGGACCCAATATGAAACACAGTAGACTAGAAGAGTGCTCTTTTCTCAAAAGCAGAGTGTGTTTCTTGTAAGGCGAGCTAGCGTTTGTTTCCCAGTTTTACATGGAGTTGAATCATATGCAGTTTCTGGTCCTATGATCAAGAGTTGACTTCTGGTAAGAAGAGTCACTGTTGTGCTCCCATTGCCATACACAGTGCAAATAGCACTCGCTTCTCTTCCCAGCAAGTACAGTGTATTGGACTGAAGAGATTCTACCGTTCTTGTCAGTTTCCTAAGCAGAGTTGAACTAGATATGGCCCGTGTGTGTAGGAAGCACATTTCTTTTGTTCTGAGCAAGCTCACTCTTCGGACCCAATAGGAAACACAATAGAGTAGAAGAGTGCTCTTTTCTCAAAAGCAGAGTGTGGTTCTTTTAAGGCGAGCTAGCGTTTGTTTCCCAGTCCTAAGTGGAATTGAATCATACGCAGGTTCTGGCCCTACGAGCAAGAGATGTTTTCTGGTAAGAAGAGTCACTATTACTCTCCCATTGTCATACACAGGGCAAATAGCACTGTCGTCTGTTCCCAGCATGTACAGTGTATTGGACTGAAGAGGATCTACTGTTCTTTTCAGTTTCCTAAGCAGAGTTGAACTAGATATGGCCCGTGTGTGTAGGAAGCACAGTTCTTTTGTTCTGAGCAAGCTCACTGTTCGGACCCCATAGGAAAACAGTAGAGTAGAAGAGTGCTCTTTTCTCAAAAGCAGAGTGTGTTTCTTGTAAAGCGAGCTAGCGTTTGTTTCCCAGTCCTAAGTGGAGTTGAATCACATGCAGATTCTGGTCCTACGAGCAAGAGTTGTTTTCTGGTAGAAGAGTCACTTTTGTGCTCCCACTGCCATACACAGTGCAAATAGTAATCGTCTCTGTTCCCAAAAAATACAGTGTATTGGAATTTAGAGGTGCTACTCTTCTTGTCAGTTTCCTAAGCAGAGTTGAACTAGATATGGCCCGTGTTTGTGGTAAGCACAGTTCTTTTGTTCTGAGCAAGCTCACTCTTCGGACCCCATAGGAAACACAGTAGAGTAGAAGAGTGCTCTTTTCTCAAAAGCAGATTGTGTTTCTTGTAAGGCGAGCTAGAGATTGTTTCCCAGTCCTACATGGAGTTGAATCACATGCAGTTTCTGGTCCTATGAGCAAGAGTTGTCTTCTGGTAAGAAGAGTCACTATTGTGCTACCTTTTTCATACACAGGGCAAATAACTGGCGTCTGTTCCTAGCATGTACAGTGTATTGGACTGAAGAGGATCTACTGTTCTTCTCAGTTTCCTAAGTAGATTTGAACTAGATGTGGCCCTTGTGTTGGAAGCACATTTCTTTTGTTCTGAGCAAGCTCACTGTTCTGGCCCTATAGGAAACACAGTAGTGTAGAAGAGTGCTCTTTTCTCAAAAGCATAGTGTGTTTCTTGTAAGGTGAGCTAGCGTTTGTTTCCCAGTCCTAAATGGAGTTGAATCACAAGCAGTTTTTGGTCCTATTAGCAAGAGTTTTTTTTCAGGGAAGGAAAGTCACTATTGTGCTCCCACTGCCATGCGCAGTACAAATAGCACTCGCGTCTGTTCCCAGCAAGTACAGTGTATTGGACTGAAGAGGAGCTACTGTTCTTGTCAGTTTTGTAAGCAGAGTTGAACTAGATATGACCCGTGTGTGTAGGAAGCACAGTTCTTTTGTTCTGTGCAAGCTCACTGTTCGGACGCCATAGGAAACACTATAGAGTAGAAGAGTGCTCTTTTCTCAAAAGCAGAGTGTGTTTCTTGTATGGCGTGCTAGCGATTGTTTCCCAGTCCTAAGTGGAGGTGAATCACATGCACTTTCTGGTCCTGTGATCAAGAGTTGACTTCTGGTAAGAAGAGTCACTGTTGTGCTCCCATTGCCATACACAGTGCAATTAGCACTCGCTTCTCTTCCCAGCTAGTACAGTGTATTGGACTGAAGAGATTCTACTGTTCTTGTCAGTTTCCTAAGCAGAGTTGAACTAGATATGGCCCGTGTGTGTAGGAAGCAGAGTTCCTTTGTTCTGAGCAAGCTCTCTCTTCGGAACCAATAGGAAACACAGTAGAGTAGAAGAGTTCTCTTTTCTCAAAAGCAGAGTGTGTTTCTTTTAAGGCGAGCTAGCGTTTGTTTCCCAGTCCTAAGTGGAGTTGAATCATATGCAGGTTCTGGTCCTACGAGCAAGAGATGTTTTCTGGAAGAAGAGTCACTATTACTCTCCCATTGTCATACAAAGGGCAAATAGCACTGGCGTCTGTTCCCAGCTTGTACAGTGTATTGGACTGAAGAGGATCTACTGTTCTTCTCAGTTTCCTAAGCAGAGTTGAACTAGATATGGCCCGTGTGTGTAGGAAGCACAGTTCTTTTGTTCTGAGCAAGCTCACTGTTCGGACCCCATAGAAAAACAGTAGAGTAGAAGAGTGCTCCTTTCTCAAAAGCAGAGTGTGTTTCTTGTAAAGCGAGCTAGCGTTTGTTTTTTAGTCCTAAGTGGAGTTGAATCACATGCAGATTCTGGTCCTACGAGCAAGAGTTGTTTTCTGGTAGAAGAGTCACTTGTGCTCTCACTGCCATACACAGTGCAAATAGTAATCATCTCTGTTCCCAAAAAATACAGTGTATTGGAATTTAGAGGTGCTACTCTTCTTGTCAGTTTCCTAAGCAGAGTTGAACTAGATATGGCCTGGGTGTGTAGGAAGCACAGTTCTTTTGTTCTGAGCAAGCTCACTGTTCTGGCACTTTAGAAAACACACTAGAGTAGACGAGTGCTCTTTTCTCAAAAGCAGAATGTGTTTCTAGTAAGGCGAGCTAGCGATTGTTGCCCAGTCCTAAATGGAGTTGAATCACATACAGTACTTGGTCCTATGAGCAAGAGTTGTTTTCTGGTAAGAAGGGTCACTATTGTGTTCCCATTGCCATACACAGTGCAAATAGCACTCGTGTCTGTTCCCAGCAAGTACCTTGTATTGGACTGAAGAGGGGCTACTCTTCTTGTCAGTTTCCTGAGCAGAGTTGAACTAGATATGGCCCGTGGGTGTAGGAAACACAGTTCTTTTGTTCTGAGCAAGCTCACTGTTATGGCACTCTAGGAAACACAATAGAGTAGACGAGTGCTCTTTTCTCAAAAGCAGAGTGTGTTTCTTGTAAGGCGAGCTAGCTTTTGTTTCCCAGTCCTAAAAGGAGTTGAATCACATGCAGTTTCTGGTCCTATGAGCAAGAGTTGTTTTCTGGTAGAAGAGTCACTTTTGTGCTCCCATTGCCATACACAGTGCAAATAGTACTCGCCTCTGTTCCCAACAAGTACAGTGTATTGGACTAAAGAGGAGCTACTGTTCTTCTCAGTTTCCTAAGCAGAGTTGAACTAGATATGGCCTGGGTGTGTAGGAAGCACAGTTCTTTTGTTCTGAGCAAGCTAACTGTTCGGACCCCACAGGAAACACAGTAGAGTAGAAGAGTGCTCTTTTCTCAAAAGCAGAGTGTGTTTCTTGTAAGGCGAGCTAGCGTTTGTTTCCCAGTCCTAAATGGAGTTGAATCACATGCAGTTTTTGGTCCTATGAGCAAGAGTTGTTTTCTGGTAAGAAGAGTCATTATTGTGCTCCCATTGCCATACACAGTGCAAATAGCACTCGCGTCTGTTCCCAGCAAGTACAGTGTATTGGACTGAAGAGGAGCTACTGTTCTTGTCAGTTTCCTAAGCAGAGTTGAACTAGATATGCCCCATGTGTGTAGGAAGCAAAGTTATTTTGTTATGAGCAAGCTCACTGTTCTGGTCCCATAGGAAACACAGCAGAGTAGAAGAGTGCTCTTTACTCAAAAGCAGAGTATGTTTCTTGTAAGGCGAGCTAGCTTTTGTTTCCCAGTCCTAAATGGAGTTGAATCACATGCTGTTTCTGACCTACGATCAAGAGTTGTTTTCTGGTAAGAAGAGTCACTATTGCTCTTGCATTGCCATGCGCAGTGCAAATAGCACTCGCGTCTGTTCCCAGCAAGTACAGTGTATTGGACTGAAGAGGAGCTACTGTTCTTGTCAGTTTTGTAAGCAGAGTTGAAATAGATAAGACCCGTGTCTGTAGGAAGCACAGTTCTTTTGTTCTGTGCAAGCTCACTGTTCGAACCCCATAGGAAACATTGTAGAGTAGAAGAGTGCTCTTTTCTCAAAAGTGGAGTGTGTTTCTTGTAAGGCGAGCTAGAGATTGTTTCCCAGTCCGAAGTGGAGTTGAATCACATGCAGTTTCTGGTCCTATGAGCAAGAGTTGACTTCTGGTAAAAAGAGTCACTATTGCGCTTCCATTGCCATACACAGTGCAAATAGCACTCGCGTCTCTTCCCAGCAAGTACAGTGTATTGGACTGAAGAGATTCTACTGTTCTTGTCAGTTTCCTAAGCAGAGTTGAACTAGATATGGCCCGTGTTTGTAGTAAGCACAGTTCTTTTGTTCTGAGCAAGCTCACTCTTCGGACCCCATAGGAAACACAGTAGAGTAGAAGAGTGCTCTTTTCTCAAAAGCAGATTGTGTTTCTTGTAAGGCGAGCTAGAGATTGTTTCCCAGTCCTACGTGGAGTTGAATCACATGCAGTTTCTGGTCCTATGAGCAAGAGTTGTCTTCTGGTAAGAAGAGTCACTATTGTGCTACCTTTTTCATACACAGGGCAAATAACTGGCATCTGTTCCTAGCATGTACAGTGTATTGGACCGAAGAGGATCTACTGTTCTTCTCAGTTTCCTAAGTAGAGTTGAACTAGATGTGGCCCTTGTGTTGGAAGCACATTTCTTTTGTTCTGAGCAAGCTCACTGTTCTGGCCCTATAGGAAACACAGCAGTGTAGAAGAGTGCTCTTTTCTCAAAAGCATAGTGTGTTTCTTGTAAGGTGAGCTAGCGTTTGTTTCCCAGTCCTAAATGGAGTTGAATCACATGCAGTTTTTGGTCCTATTAGCAAGAGTTTTTTTTCAGGGAAGGAAAGTCACTATTGTGCTCCCACTGCCATGCGCAGTACAAATAGCACTCGCGTCTGTTCCCAGCAAGTACAGTGTATTGGACTGAAGAGGAGCTACTGTTCTTGTCAGTTTTGTAAGTAGAGTTGAACTAGATATGACCCGTGTGTGTAGGAAGCACAGTTCTTTTGTTCTGTGCAAGCTCACTGTTCGGACGCCATAGGAAACACTGTAGAGTAGAAGAGTGCTCTTTTCTCAAAAGCAGAGTGTGTTTCTTGTATGGCGAGCTAGCGATTGTTTCCCAGTCCTAAGTGGAGGTGAATCACATGCATTTTCTGGTCCTGTGATCAAGAGTTGACTTCTGGTAAGAAGAGTCACTGTTGTGCTCCCATTGCCATACACAGTGCAATTAGCACTCGCTTCTCTTCCCAGCTAGTACAGTGTATTGGACTGAAGAGATTCTCCTGTTCTTGTCAGTTTCCTAAGCAGAGTTGAACTAGATATGGCCCGTGTGTGTAGGAAGCAGAGTTCTTTTGTTCTGAGCAAGCTCACTCTTCGGAACCAATAGGAAACACAGTAGAGTAGAAGAGTGCTCTTTTCTCAAAAGCAGAGTGTGTTTCTTTTAAGGCGAGCTAGCGTTTGTTTCCCAGTCCTAAGTGGAGTTGAATCATATGCAGTTTCTGGTCCTAAGGGCAAGAATTGTTTTCTGGTAAGAAGAGTCACTATTGCGCTCCCATTGTCATACACAGGGCAAATAGCACTGGCGTCTGTTCCAAGCATGTACAGTGTATTGGACTGAAGAGGATCTACTGTTCTTCAAAGTTTCCTAAGCAGCGATGAACTAGATATGGCCCATGTGTGTGGGAAGCACAGCTCTTTTTTTCTGAGCAAGCTACTTTTCTGGCACTATAGGAAACACAGTAGAGTAGACGAGTGCTCTTTTCTCAAAAGCAGAGTGTGTTTCTTGTAAGGTGAGCTAGCGTTTGTTTCCCAGTCCTAAATGGAGTTGAGTCACATGCAGTTTTTGGCCCTACGAGCAAGAGATTTTTCAGGTAAGGAAAGTCACTATTGTGCTCCCATTGCCATGTGCAGTGCAAATAGCACTCGCGTCTGTTCCCAGCAAGTACAGTGTATTAGACTGAAGAGGATCTACTGTTCTTGTCAGTTTTGTATGCAGAGTTGACCTAGATATGGCCCGTGTGTATAGGAAGCACAGTTCTTTTGTTCTGTGCAAGCTCACTCTTCCGACCACATAAGAAACACTGTAGAGTAGAAGAGTGCTCTTTTCTCAAAAGCAGAGTGTGTTTCTTGTAAGGCAAGCTAGCGTTTGTTTCCCAGTCCTAAGTGGAGTTGAATCAATGCAGTTTCTGGTCCTATGAGCAAGAGTTGACTTGTGGTAAGAAGAGTCACTATTCCGCTCCCACTGTCACACACAGGGCAAATAGCACTGGCGTCTGTTCCCAGCATTTACAGTGTATTGGACTGAAGAGGATCTACCCTTCTTGTCAGTTTACTAAGCAGAGTTGAACTAGATATGGCCCTTGTGTGTAGGAAGCACAGTTCTTTTGTTCTCAGCTAGCTCACTATTCGGACCGCATAAGAAACACAGTAGAGTAGAAGAGTGCTCTTTTCTCAAAAGCAGTGTGTGTTTCTTGTAAGGCGAGATAGCGTTTGTTTCCCATGCCTAAATGGAGTGGAATCACAAGTAGTTTCTGGTCCTACTAGGAAGAGTTGTTTTCTGGTAAGAAGATTCACTATTGTGCTCCCATTGCCATACACAGTGCAAATAGCACTCGTGTCTGTTCCCAGAAAGAACAGTGAATTGGACTGAAGAGGAGCTAATGTTCTTGTCAGTTTCCTAAGGAGAGTTGAACTAGATATGGCCCATGTGTGTAGGAAGCACAGTTCTTTGTTCTGAGCAAGCTCACTGTTCTTGCCCTATAGGAAACACGGTAGAGTAGAGAAGTGGTCCTTTCTCAAAGGCAGAATGTGTTTCCTGTAAGGCGAGCTAGCGTTTGTTTCCCAGTCCTAAATGGAGTTGAATCACATGCAGTTTCTGGTCCTACGAGCAAGAGTTGTTTTCTGGTAAGAAGAGTCACTATAGCCCTCCATTGCCATACACAGTGCAAATAGCACTCGCGTCTGTTCCCAGCAAGAAAAGTGAATTGGACTGAAGAGGAGCTGCGGTTCTTGTCAGTTTCCTAAGCAGAGTTGAACTAGATATGGCCCTGTGTTTAGGAAGCACATTTCTTTTGTTCTGAGCAAGCTCACTGTTCTGGTCCTATAGGAAACACAGTAGAGTAGAAGAGTACTCTTTTCTCAAAAGCAGAGTGTTTTTCTTGTAAGGCGAGCAAGCTTTTGTTTCCCAGTCCTAATTGGAGTTGATTCACATGCAGTTTCTTGTTTTAGGAGCAAGAGTTGTTTTCTGGTAAGAACAGTCACTATTGCGCTCCCATTGCCATACACAGTGCAAATAGCACTCGCGTAGTTTCCCAGCAAGTACAGTGTATTGGACTGAAGAAGAGCTACTGTTCTGGTCAGTTTCCTAAGCAGAGTTGAACGAGTTATGTTCCATGTGTGTAGAAAGCACAGTTCTTTTGTTCTGAGCAACCTCACTGTTCGGACACCAGCTGAAACACAGAAGAGTAGAAGGGTGCTCTTTTCTCAAAAGCAGAGTGTGTTTCTTGTAAGGAGAGCTAGCATTTGTTTCCCAGTCCTAACCAGAGTTGAATCACATGCAGTTTCTGGTCCTAGGAGAAAGAGTTGCTTTCTGGTAAGAAGAGTCACTATTGTGCTCCCATTGTCATACACAGGGCAAAAAGCCCTGGGCGTCTGTTCCCAGCATGTACAGTGTATTAGACTGAAGAGGATCTACTGTTCTTGTCAGTTTCCTAAGCAGAGTTGAACTAGATGTGGCCCGTGTGTGTAGGAAGCACAGTTCTTTTGTTCTGAGCAAGCTCACTGTTCTGACCCTATAGGAAACACAGTAGAGTAGAAGAGTCCTCTTTCCTCAAAGCAGAGTGTGTTTCTTTAAGGCGAACTAGCGTTTGTTTCCCATTCCTAAATGGAGTTGAATCCCATGCAGTTTTTGGTCCTGTAAGCAAGAGGTGTTTTCTGGTAAGGAAAGTCACTATTGCGCTCCCATTGCCATGCACAGTGCAAATAGCACTCACGTCTGTTCCCAGCAAGTACAGTGTATTGGACTGAAGAGGAGATACTGTTCTTGTCAGTTTCCTAACCAGAGTTGAACTAGATATGGCCCGTGTATGTAGGAAGCACAGTTCTTTTGTTCTGAGCAAGCTCACTGTTTGGACCCTATAGGAAACAGAGTAGAGTGGAAGAGTGCTCTTTTCTCAAAAGCAGATTGTGTTTCTTGTAAGGTGAGCTAGCCTTTGTTTCCCAGTCCTAAGTGGAGTTGAATCACATGCAGTTTCTGGTCCTACGTGCAAGAGTTGTTTTCTGGTGAGAAGAGTCACTATTGTGCTCTCATTGTCATACACAGGGCAAATAGCACTGGCGTATGTTCCCAGCATGTACAGTATATTGGACTGAAGAGGAGCTACTGTTCTTGTCAGTATCCTTAGCAGAGTTGAACTAGATATGGCCCGTATGTGTAGGAAGCACAGTTCTTTTGTTATGAGCAAGCTCACTATTCGGACTCCATAAAAAACACAGTGGAGTAGAAGAGTGCACTTTTCTCAAAAGCAGAGTGTGTTTCTTGTAAGGAGAGCTAGCGATTGTTTCCCAGTCCTAAATGGAGTTGAATCACATGCATTTTATGGTCCTACGAGCAAGAATTGTTTTCTGGTAAGAAGAGACACTATTGTGCTCCTATTGTCATATAAAGGGCAAATAGCACTGGCGTCTGTTCCCAGCATGTACTGTGTATTGGCCTGAGGAGGATCTACTGTTCTTCTCAGTTTCCTAAGCAGAGTTGAACTAGATATGGCCTGTGTGTGTAGGAAGCACAGTTCTTTTGTTCTGAGCAAGCTCACTGTTCTTGCCCTATAGGAAACACAGTAGAGTAGAGAAGTGGTCCTTTCTCAAAGGCAGAATGTGTTTCCTGTAAGGCGAGCTAGCGTTTGTTTCCCAGTCCTAAATGGAGTTGAAGCACATGCAGTTTCTGGTCCTACGAGCAAGAGTTGTTTTCTGGTAAGAAGAGTCACTATTGCCCTCCATTGCCATACACAGTGCAAATAGCACTCGCGTCTGTTCCCAGCAAGAAAAGTGAGTTGGACTGAAGAGGAGCTGCGGTTCTTGTCAATTTCCTAAGCAGAGTTGAACTAGATATGGCCCTGTGTTTAGGAAGCACATTTCTTTTGTTCTGAGCAAGCTCACTGTTCTGGCCCTATAGGAAACACAGTAGAGTAGAAGAGTACTCTTTTCTCAAAAGCAGAGTGTTTTTCTTGTAAGGCGAGCAAGCTTTTGTTTCCCAATCCTAAATGGAGTTGATTCACATGCAGTTTCTTGTTTTAGGAGCAAGAGTTGTTTTCTGGTAAGAACAGACACTATTGTGCTCCCATTGCCATAAACAGTGGAAATAGCACTCACGTCTGTTCCCAGCAAGTACAGTGTATTGGACTGAAGAAGAGCTACTGTTCTGGTCAGTTTCCTAAGCAGAGTTGAAAGAGTTATGTTCCATGTGTGTAGAAAGCACAGTTCTTTTGTTCTGAGCAACCTCACTTTTCGGGCACCAGCTGAAACACAGAAGAGTAGAAGGGTGCTCTTTTCTCAAAAGCAGAGTGTGTTTCTTGTAAGGAGAGCTAGCATTTGTTTCCCAGTCCTAACCGGAGTTGAATCACATGCAGTTTCTGGTCCTAGGAGAAAGAGTTGCTTTCTCGTAGGAAGAGTCACTATTGTGCTCCCATTGTCATACACAGGGCAAATAGCCCTGGGCGTCTGTTCCCAGCATGTACAGTGTATTGGACTGAAGAGGAGATACTGTTCTTGTCAGTTTCCTAAGCAGAGTTGAACTAGATATGGCCCGTGTATGTAGGAAGCACAGTTCTTTTGTTCTGAGCAAGCTCACTGTTTGGACCCCATAGGAAACAGAGTAGAGTGGAAGAGTGCTATTTTCTCAAAAGCAGATTGTGTTTCTTGTAAGGTGAGCTAGCCTTTGTTTCCCAGTCCTAAGTGGAGTTGAATCACATGCAGTTTCTGGTCCTACGTGCAAGAGTTGTTTTCTGGTAAGAAGAGTCACTATTGCGCTCCCATTGCAATACACAGTGCAAATAGCACTCGCGTTTGTTCCCATCAAGTACAGTGTATTGGAATGAAGAAGAGCTACTGTTATTGTCAGTTTCCTAACCAGAGTTGAACTAGATATGGCCCTTGTGTGTAGGAAGCACAGTTCTTTTGTTCCGAGCAAGCTCACTATTTGGACCCCGTAAAAAACTCAGTAGGGTAGAAGAGTACTCTTTTCTCAAAAGCAGAGTGTGTTTCTTTAAGGCGAGATAGCGTTTGTTTCCCAGTCCTAAATGGAGTTGAATCATATGCAGTTTTTGGTCCTATGAGCAAGAGTTGTTTTCTGGTAAGGGAAGTCACTATTGCACTCCTATTGCCATACACAGTGCAAATAGCACTCACGTCTGTTCCCAGCAAGTACAGAGTATTGGACTGAAGAGGAGCTACTGTTCTTGTCAGTTTCCTAAGCAGAGTTGAACTAGATATGGCCCGTGTGTGTAGGAAGCACAGTTCTTTTGTTCTGAGCCAGCTCACTGTTTGGACCCCATAGGAAACACAGTAGAGTAGAAGAGTGCTCTTTTCTCAAAAGTAGAGTGTTTTTCTTGTAAGGTGAGCTAGCGTTTGTTTCCCAGTCCTAAGTGGAGTTGAATCACATGCAGTTTCTGGTCCTACGAGCAAGAGTTGTTTTCTGGTGAGAAGAGTCACTATTGCGCTCTCATTGTCATACACAGGGCAAATAGCACTGGCGTATGTTCCCAGCATGTACAGTGTATTGGACTGAAGAGGATCTACTCTTCTTCTCAGTTTCCTAAGCAGAATTGAACTAGATATGGCCCGTGTGTGTAGAAAGCACAGTTCTTTTGTTCTGAGCAAGCTCACTCTTCTGCCCCTATAGGAAACACAGTAGAGTAGAAGAGTGCTCTTTTCTCAAAAGCAGAGTTTGTTTATTGTAAGGCGAGCTAGCTTTTGTTTCCCAGTCAGAAATTCAGTTGAATCACATGCAATTTATGGTCCTACGAGCAAGAGTTGTTTTCTGGTAAGAAGAGTCACTATTGCGCTCCCATTGCAATACACAGTGCAAATAGCACTCGCGTTTGTTCCCATCAAGTACAGTGTATTGAAATGAAGAAGAGCTACTGTTATTGTCAGTTTCCTAACCAGAGTTGAACTAGATATGGCCCTTGTGTGTAGGAAGCACAGTTCTTTTGTTCCGAGCAAGCTCACTATTTGGACCCCGTAAAAAACTCAGTAGGGTAGAAGAGTACTCTTTTCTCAAAAGCAGAGTGTGTTTCTTTAAGGCGAGATAGCGTTTGTTTCCCAGTCCTAAATGGAGTTGAATCATATGCAGTTTTTGGTCCTATGAGCAAGAGTTGTTTTCTGGTAAGGGAAGTCACTATTGCACTCCTATTGCCATACACAGTGCAAATAGCACTCACGTCTGTTCCCAGCAAGTACAGAGTATTGGACTGAAGAGGAGCTACTGTTCTTGTCAGTTTCCTAAGCAGAGTTGAACTAGATATGGCCCGTGTGTGTAGGAAGCACAGTTCTTTTGTTCTGAGCCAGCTCACTGTTTGGACCCCATAGGAAACACAGTAGAGTAGAAGAGTGCTCTTTTCTCAAAAGTAGAGTGTTTATCTTGTAAGGTGAGCTAGCGTTTGTTTCCCAGTCCTAAGTGGAGTTGAATCACATGCAGTTTCTGGTCCTACGAGCAAGAGTTGTTTTCTGGTGAGAAGAGTCACTATTGCGCTCTCATTGTCATACACAGGGCAAATAGCACTGGCGTATGTTCCCAGCATGTACAGTGTATTGGACTGAAGAGGATCTACTCTTCTTCTCAGTTTCCTAAGCAGAATTGAACTAGATATGGCCCGTGTGTGTAGAAAGCACAGTTCTTTTGTTCTGAGCAAGCTCACTCTTCTGCCCCTATAGGAAACACAGTAGAGTAGAAGAGTGCTCTTTTCTCAAAAGCAGAGTTTGTTTATTGTAAGGCGAGCTAGCTTTTGTTTCCCAGTCAGAAATTCAGTTGAATCACATGCAATTTATGGTCCTACGAGCAAGAGTTGTTTTCTGGTAAGAAGAGTCACTATTGCGCTCCCATTGCAATACACAGTGCAAAGAGCACTCGCGTTTGTTCCCATCAAGTACAGTGTATTGGAATGAAGAAGAGCTACTGTTATTGTAAGTTTCCTAACCAGAGTTGAACTAGATATGGCCCTTGTGTGTAGGAAGCACAGTTCTTTTGTTCCGAGCAAGCTCACTATTTGGACCCCGTAAAAAACTCAGTAGGGTAGAAGAGTACTCATTTCTCAAAAGCAGAGTGTGTTTCTTTAAGGCGAGATAGCGTTTGTTTCCCAGTCCTAAATGGAGTTGAATCATATGCAGTTTTTGGTCCTATGAGCAAGAGTTGTTTTCTGGTAAGGGAAGTCACTATTGCACTCCTATTGCCATACACAGTGCAAATAGCACTCACGTCTGTTCCCAGCAAGTACAGAGTATTGGACTGAAGAGGAGCTACTGTTCTTGTCAGTTTCCTAAGCAGAGTTGAACTAGATATGGCCCGTGTGTGTAGGAAGCACAGTTCTTTTGTTCTGAGCCAGCTCACTGTTTGGACCCCATAGGAAACACAGTAGAGTAGAAGAGTGCTCTTTTCTCAAAAGTAGAGTGTTTTTCTTGTAAGGTGAGCTAGCGTTTGTTTCCCAGTCCTAAGTGGAGTTGAATCACATGCAGTTTCTGGTCCTACGAGCAAGAGTTGTTTTCTGGTGAGAAGAGTCACTATTGCGCTCTCATTGTCATACACAGGGCAAATAGCACTGGCGTATGTTCCCAGCATGTACAGTGTATTGGACTGAAGAGGATCTACTCTTCTTCTCAGTTTCCTAAGCAGAATTGAACTAGATATGGCCCGTGTGTGTAGAAAGCACAGTTCTTTTGTTCTGAGCAAGCTCACTCTTCTGCCCCTATAGGAAACACAGTAGAGTAGAAGAGTGCTCTTTTCTCAAAAGCAGAGTTTGTTTATTGTAAGGCGAGCTAGCTTTTGTTTCCCAGTCAGAAATTCAGTTGAATCACATGCAATTTATGGTCCTACGAGCAAGAGTTGTTTTCTGGTAAGAAGAGTCACTATTGCGCTCCCATTGCAATACACAGTGCAAATAGCACTCGCGTTTGTTCCCATCAAGTACAGTGTATTGGAATGAAGAAGAGCTACTGTTATTGTCAGTTTCCTAACCAGAGTTGAACTAGATATGGCCCTTGTGTGTAGGAAGCACAGTTCTTTTGTTCCGAGCAAGCTCACTATTTGGACCCCGTAAAAAACTCAGTAGGGTAGAAGAGTACTCTTTTCTCAAAAGCAGAGTGTGTTTCTTTAAGGTGAGCTAGCCTTTGTTTCCCAGTCCTAAGTGGAGTTGAATCACATGCAGTTTCTGGTCCTACGATCAAGAGTTCTTTTCTGGTAAGGAAAGTCACTATTGCGCTACCATTGCCATACACAGTGCAAATAGCACTCGCTTCTGTTGCCAGCAAGTACAGTGTATTGGACTGAAGACGAACTACTGTTCTTGTCAGTTTCCTAAGCAGAGTTGAACTAGATATGGCCCGTGTGTGTAGGAAGCACAGCTCTTTTGTTCTGAGCAAGCTCACTGTTCGGACCCCATAGGAAATGCAGTGGAGTAGAAGAGTGCTCTTTTCTCAAAAGCAGAGTATGTTTCTTGTAAGGCGAGCTAGCCTTTGTTTCCCAGTCCTAAGTGGAGTTGAATCACATGCAGTTTCTGGTCCTACATGCAAGAGCTCTTTCCTGGTAAGAAGTGTCACTTTTGCGCTCCCATTGTCATACACAGGGCAAAGAGCACTGGCGTCTGTTCCCAGCATGTACAGTGTATTGGACTGAAGAGGATCTCCTGTTCTTGTCAGTTTCCTAAGCAGAGTTGAACTAGATATGGCCCGTGTGTGTAGGAAGCACAGTTCTTTTGTTCTGAGCAAGCTCACTTTTCTGGCCGTATAGAAAACACAGTAGAGTACAAGAGTGCTCTTTTCTCAAAAGCAGAGTGTGTTTTTTGTAAGGCAAGCTAGCGTTTTTTTAACAGGGATAAATGGAGTTGAATCACATGCAGTTTTTGGTCCTACGAGTAAGAGTTGTTTTCTGGTAAAGAAAGTCACTATTGCGCTCCCATGCCATACACAGTGCAAATAGGACTCGCGTCTGTTCCCAGCAAGTACAGTGTATTGGAATGAAGAGGAGCTACTGTTATTGTCAGTTTCCTAAGCAGAGTTGAACTATATATGGCCCTTGTGTGTAGGAAGCACAGTTCTTTTGTTCTGAGCATACTCACTATTCGGACCCCATAAAATACACAGTAGAGTAGAAGAGTACTCTTTTCTCAAAAGCAGAGTGTGTTTATTGTAAGGCGAGCTAGCGTTTGTTTCCCAGTCCTAAGTGGAGTTGAATAACATGCAGTTTCTGGTCCTACGAGCAAGAGTTGTTTTCTGGTAGGAAGAGTCACTATTGCCCTCCATTGCCCTGCACAGTGCAAATAGCAATCGCTTCTGTTCCCAGCAAGAACAGTGAATTGGACTGAATAGGAGCTACTGTTCTTCTCAGTTTCCTAAGCAGAGTTGAACTAGATATGGCCCGTATGTGTAGGAAGCACAGTTCTTTTGTTCTGAGCAAGCTCACTATTCGGACTCCATAAAAAACACAGTGGAGTAGAAGAGTGCACTTTTCTCAAAAGCAGAGTGTGTTTCTTGTAAGGAGAGCTAGCGATTGTTTCCCAGTCCTAAATGGAGTTGAATCACATGCATTTTCTGGTCCTACGAGCAAGAGTTGTTTTCTGGTAAGAAGAGACACTATTGTGCTCCTATTGTCATATAAAGGGCAAATAGCACTGGCGTCTGTTCCCAGCATGTGCTGTGTATTGGCCTGAGGAGGATCTACTGTTCTTCTCAGTTTCCTAAGCAGAGTTGAACTAGATATGGCCTGTGTGTGTAGGAAGCACAGTTCTTTTGTACTGAGCAAGCTCACTGTTCTGGCACTATAGGAAACACAGTAGTGTAGAAGAGTGCTCTTTTCTCAAAAGCAGAGAGTGTTTCTCCTAAGGCGAGCTAGCGATTGTTTCAAATTCCTAAATGGAGTTGAATCACATGCAGATTCTGATCCTACGAGCAATAGTTGTTTTCTGGTAAGAAGAGTCACTATTGAGCTCCCATTGTCTTACACAGGGAAAATAGCACTGGCGTCTGTTCCCAGCATGTACAGTGTATTGGACTGAAGAGGAGCTACTGTTCTTGTCAGTTTCCTAAGCATATTTGAACTAGATGTGGCCCGTGTGTGTAGGAAGCACAGTTCTTTTTTTCTGAGGAAGCTCACTGTTCTGGCCCTATAGGAAACACACTAGAGTAGAAGAGTGCTCTTTTCTCAAAAGTAGAGTGTGTTTATTTGAGATGAGTTAGCATTTATTTCCCAGTCCTAAATGGAGTTGAATCCCATGCAGTTTTGCTCCTATGTGCAAGAGTTGTTTTCTGGTAAGATGGGTCACTATTGTGCTCCCATTGCCATAAACAGTGGAAATAGCACTCACGTCTGTTCCCACCAAGTACAGTGTATTGGACTGAAGAGGAGCTACTGTTCTTCTCAGTTTCCTAAGCAGAGTTGAACTAGATATGGCCCTTGTGTGTAGGAAGCACAGTTCTTTTGTTCTGAGCAAGTTCACTGTTTGGACCCCATAGGAAAAACAATAGAGTGGAAGAGTGCTCTTTTCTCAAAAGCAGAGTGTGTTTCTTGTAAGGCGAGCTAGCGTTTGTTTCCCAGTCAGAAATGCAGTTGAATCATATGCAATTTCTCGTCCTATGAGCAAGAGTTGTTTTCTGGTAAGAAGAGTCACTATTGCGCTCACATTGCCATACACAGTGCAAATAGCACTCGCGTCTGTTCCCATCAAGTACAGTGTATTGGAATGAAGAAGAGCTACTGTTATTGTCAGTTTCCTAACCAGAGTTGAACTAGATATGGCCCTTGTGTGTAGGAAGCACAGTTCTTTTGTTCTGAGCAAGCTCACTATTTGGACCCCGTAAAAAACTCAGTAGGGTAGAAGAGTACTCTTTTCTCAAAAGCAGAGTGTGTTTCTTTAAGGCGAGATAGCGTTTGTTTCCCAGTCCTAAATGGAGTTGAATCATATGCAGTTTTTGGTCCTATGAGCAAGAGTTGTTTTCTGGTAAGGGAAGTCACTATTGCACTCCTATTGCCATACACAGTGCAAATAGCACTCACGTCTGTTCCCAGCAAGTACAGAGTATTGGACTGAAGAGGAGCTACTGTTCTTGTCAGTTTCCTAAGCAGAGTTGAACTAGATATGGCCCGTGTGTGTAGGAAGCACAGTTCTTTTGTTCTGAGCAAGCTCACTGTTTGGACCCCATAGGAAACACAGTAGAGTAGAAGAGTGCTCTTTTCTCAAAAGTAGAGTGTTTTTCTTGTAAGGTGAGCTAGCGTTTGTTTCCCAGTCCTACGTGGAGTTGAATCACATGCAGTTTCTGGTCCTACGAGCAAGAGTTGTTTTCTGGTGAGAAGAGTCACTATTGCGCTCTCATTGTCATACACAGGGCAAATAGCACTGGCGTATGTTCCCAGCATGTACAGTGTATTGGACTGAAGAGGATCTACTCTTCTTCTCAGTTTCCTAAGCAGAATTGAACTAGATATGGCCCGTGTGTGTAGAAAGCACAGTTCTTTTGTTCTGAGCAAGCTCACTCTTCTGCCCCTATAGGAAACACAGTAGAGTAGAAGAGTGCTCTTTTCTCAAAAGCAGAGTTTGTTTATTGTAAGGCGAGCTAGCTTTTGTTTCCCAGTCAGAAATTCAGTTGAATCACATGCAATTTATGGTCCTACGAGCAAGAGTTGTTTTCTGGTAAGAAGAGTCACTATTGCGCTCCCATTGCAATACACAGTGCAAATAGCACTCGCGTTTGTTCCCATCAAGTACAGTGTATTGGAATGAAGAAGAGCTACTGTTATTGTCAGTTTCCTAACCAGAGTTGAACTAGATATGGCCCTTGTGTGTAGGAAGCACAGTTCTTTTGTTCCGAGCAAGCTCACTATTTGGACCCCGTAAAAAACTCAGTAGGGTAGAAGAGTACTCTTTTCTCAAAAGCAGAGTGTGTTTCTTTAAGGCGAGATAGCGTTTGTTTCCCAGTCCTAAATGGAGTTGAATCATATGCAGTTTTTGGTCCTATGAGCAAGAGTTGTTTTCTGGTAAGGGAAGTCACTATTGCACTCCTATTGCCATACACAGTGCAAATAGCACTCACGTCTGTTCCCAGCAAGTACAGAGTATTGGACTGAAGAGGAGCTACTGTTCTTGTCAGTTTCCTAAGCAGAGTTGAACTAGATATGGCCCGTGTGTGTAGGAAGCACAGTTCTTTTGTTCTGAGCCAGCTCACTGTTTGGACCCCATAGGAAACACAGTAGAGTAGAAGAGTGCTCTTTTCTCAAAAGTAGAGTGTTTTTCTTGTAAGGTGAGCTAGCGTTTGTTTCCCAGTCCTAAGTGGAGTTGAATCACATGCAGTTTCTGGTCCTACGAGCAAGAGTTGTTTTCTGGTGAGAAGAGTCACTATTGCGCTCTCATTGTCATACACAGGGCAAATAGCACTGGCGTATGTTCCCAGCATGTACAGTGTATTGGACTGAAGAGGATCTACTCTTCTTCTCAGTTTCCTAAGCAGAATTGAACTAGATATGGCCTGTGTGTGTAGAAAGCACAGTTCTTTTGTTCTGAGCAAGCTCACTCTTCTGCCCCTATAGGAAACACAGTAGAGTAGAAGAGTGCTCTTTTCTCAAAAGCAGAGTTTGTTTATTGTAAGGCGAGCTAGCTTTTGTTTCCCAGTCAGAAATTCAGTTGAATCACATGCAATTTATGGTCCTACGAGCAAGAGTTGTTTTCTGGTAAGAAGAGTCACTATTGCGCTCCCATTGCAATACACAGTGCAAATAGCACTCGCGTTTGTTCCCATCAAGTACAGTGTATTGGAATGAAGAAGAGCTACTGTTATTGTCAGTTTCCTAACCAGAGTTGAACTAGATATGGCCCTTGTGTGTAGGAAGCACAGTTCTTTTGTTCCGAGCAAGCTCACTATTTGGACCCCGTAAAAAACTCAGTAGGGTAGAAGAGTACTCTTTTCTCAAAAGCAGAGTGTGTTTCTTTAAGGCGAGATAGCGTTTGTTTCCCAGTCCTAAATGGAGTTGAATCATATGCAGTTTTTGGTCCTATGAGCAAGAGTTGTTTTCTGGTAAGGGAAGTCACTATTGCACTCCTATTGCCATACACAGTGCAAATAGCACTCATGTCTGTTCCCAGCAAGTACAGAGTATTGGACTGAAGAGGAGCTACTGTTCTTGTCAGTTTCCTAAGCAGAGTTGAACTAGATATGGCCCGTGTGTGTAGGAAGCACAGTTCTTTTGTTCTGAGCCAGCTCACTGTTTGGACCCCATAGGAAACACAGTAGAGTAGAAGAGTGCTCTTTTCTCAAAAGTAGAGTGTTTTTCTTGTAAGGTGAGCTAGCGTTTGTTTCCCAGTCCTAAGTGGAGTTGAATCACATGCAGTTTCTGGTCCTACGAGCAAGAGTTGTTTTCTGGTGAGAAGAGTCACTATTGCGCTCTCATTGTCATACACAGGGCAAATAGCACTGGCGTATGTTCCCAGCATGTACAGTGTATTGGACTGAAGAGGATCTACTCTTCTTCTCAGTTTCCTAAGCAGAATTGAACTAGATATGGCCCGTGTGTGTAGAAAGCACAGTTCTTTTGTTCTGAGCAAGCTCACTCTTCTGCCCCTATAGGAAACACAGTAGAGTAGAAGAGTGCTCTTTTCTCAAAAGCAGAGTTTGTTTATTGTAAGGCGAGCTAGCTTTTGTTTCCCAGTCAGAAATTCAGTTGAATCACATGCAATTTATGGTCCTACGAGCAAGAGTTGTTTTCTGGTAAGAAGAGTCACTATTGCGCTCCCATTGCAATACACAGTGCAAATAGCACTCGCGTTTGTTCCCATCAAGTACAGTGTATTGGAATGAAGAAGAGCTACTGTTATTGTCAGTTTCCTAAGCAGAGTTGAACTAGATATGGCCCGTGTGTGTAGGAAGCACAGCTCTTTTGTTCTGAGCAAGCTCACTGTTCGGACCCCATAGGAAATGCAGTGGAGTAGAAGAGTGCTCTTTTCTCAAAAGCAGAGTATGTTTCTTGTAAGGCGAGCTAGCCTTTGTTTCCCAGTCCTAAGTGGAGTTGAATCACATGCAGTTTCTGGTCCTACATGCAAGAGCTCTTTCCTGGTAAGAAGTGTCACTTTTGCGCTCCCATTGTCATACACAGGGCAAAGAGCACTGGCGTCTGTTCCCAGCATGTACAGTGTATTGGACTGAAGAGGATCTCCTGTTCTTGTCAGTTTCCTAAGCAGAGTTGAACTAGATATGGCCCGTGTGTGTAGGAAGCACAGTTCTTTTGTTCTGAGCAAGCTCACTTTTCTGGCCGTATAGAAAACACAGTAGAGTACAAGAGTGCTCTTTTCTCAAAAGCAGAGTGTGTTTTTTGTAAGGCAAGCTAGCGTTTGTTTAACAGGGATAAATGGAGTTGAATCACATGCAGTTTTTGGTACTACGAGTAAGAGTTGTTTTCTGGTAAAGAAAGTCACTATTGCGCTCCCATTGCCATACACAGTGCAAATAGGACTCGCGTCTGTTCCCAGCAAGTACAGTGTATTGGAATGAAGAGGAGCTACTGTTATTGTCAGTTTCCTAAGCAGAGTTGAACTATATATGGCCCTTGTGTGTAGGAAGCACAGTTCTTTTGTTCTGAGCATACTCACTATTCGGACCCCATAAAATACACAGTAGAGTAGAAGAGTACTCTTTTCTCAAAAGCAGAGTGTGTTTATTGTAAGGCGAGCTAGCGTTTGTTTCCCAGTCCTAAGTGGAGTTGAATAACATGCAGTTTCTGGTCCTACGAGCAAGAGTTGTTTTCTGGTAGGAAGAGTCACTATTGCCCTCCATTGCCCTGCACAGTGCAAATAGCAATCGCTTCTGTTCCCAGCAAGAACAGTGAATTGGACTGAATAGGAGCTACTGTTCTTCTCAGTTTCCTAAGCAGAGTTGAACTAGATATGGCCCGTATGTGTAGGAAGCACAGTTCTTTTGTTCTGAGCAAGCTCACTATTCGGACTCCATAAAAAACACAGTGGAGTAGAAGAGTGCACTTTTCTCAAAAGCAGAGTGTGTTTCTTGTAAGGAGAGCTAGCGATTGTTTCCCAGTCCTAAATGGAGTTGAATCACATGCATTTTCTGGTCCTACGAGCAAGAGTTGTTTTCTGGTAAGAAGAGACACTATTGTGCTCCTATTGTCATATAAAGGGCAAATAGCACTGGCGTCTGTTCCCAGCATGTGCTGTGTATTGGCCTGAGGAGGATCTACTGTTCTTCTCAGTTTCCTAAGCAGAGTTGAACTAGATATGGCCTGTGTGTGTAGGAAGCACAGTTCTTTTGTACTGAGCAAGCTCACTGTTCTGGCACTATAGGAAACACAGTAGTGTAGAAGAGTGCTCTTTTCTCAAAAGCAGAGAGTGTTTCTCCTAAGGCGAGCTAGCGATTGTTTCAAATTCCTAAATGGAGTTGAATCACATGCAGATTCTGATCCTACGAGCAATAGTTGTTTTCTGGTAAGAAGAGTCACTATTGAGCTCCCATTGTCTTACACAGGGAAAATAGCACTGGCGTCTGTTCCCAGCATGTACAGTGTATTGGACTGAAGAGGAGCTACTGTTCTTGTCAGTTTCCTAAGCATATTTGAACTAGATGTGGCCCGTGTGTGTAGGAAGCACAGTTCTTTTTTTCTGAGGAAGCTCACTGTTCTGGCCCTATAGGAAACACACTAGAATAGAAGAGTGCTCTTTTCTCAAAAGTAGAGTGTGTTTATTTGAGACGAGTTAGCATTTATTTCCCAGTCCTAAATGGAGTTGAATCCCATGCAGTTTTGCTCCTATGTGCAAGAGTTGTTTTCTGGTAAGATGGGTCACTATTGTGCTCCCATTGCCATAAACAGTGGAAATAGCACTCACGTCTGTTCCCACCAAGTACAGTGTATTGGACTGAAGAGGAGCTACTGTTCTTCTCAGTTTCCTGAGCAGAGTTGAACTAGATATGGCCCTTGTGTGTAGGAAGCACAGTTCTTTTGTTCTGAGCAAGTTCACTGTTTGGACCCCATAGGAAAAACAATAGAGTGGAAGAGTGCTCTTTTCTCAAAAGCAGAGTGTGTTTCTTGTAAGGCGAGCTAGCGTTTGTTTCCCAGTCAGAAATGCAGTTGAATCATATGCAATTTCTCGTCCTATGAGCAAGAGTTGTTTTCTGGTAAGAAGAGTCACTATTGCGCTCACATTGCCATACACAGTGCAAATAGCACTCGCGTTTGTTCCCATCAAGTACAGTGTATTGGAATGAAGAAGAGCTACTGTTATTGTCAGTTTCCTAACCAGAGTTGAACTAGATATGGCCCTTGTGTGTAGGAAGCACAGTTCTTTTGTTCTGAGCAAGCTCACTATTTGGACCCCGTAAAAAACTCAGTAGGGTAGAAGAGTACTCTTTTCTCAAAAGCAGAGTGTGTTTCTTTAAGGCGAGATAGCGTTTGTTTCCCAGTCCTAAATGGAGTTGAATCATATGCAGTTTTTGGTCCTATGAGCAAGAGTTGTTTTCTGGTAAGGGAAGTCACTATTGCACTCCTATTGCCATACACAGTGCAAATAGCACTCACGTCTGTTCCCAGCAAGTACAGAGTATTGGACTGAAGAGGAGCTACTGTTCTTGTCAGTTTCCTAAGCAGAGTTGAACTAGATATGGCCCGTGTGTGTAGGAAGCACAGTTCTTTTGTTCTGAGCAAGCTCACTGTTTGGACCCCATAGGAAACACAGTAGAGTAGAAGAGTGCTCTTTTCTCAAAAGTAGAGTGTTTTTCTTGTAAGGTGAGCTAGCGTTTGTTTCCCAGTCCTAAGTGGAGTTGAATCACATGCAGTTTCTGGTCCTACGAGCAAGAGTTGTTTTCTGGTGAGAAGAGTCACTATTGCGCTCTCATTGTCATACACAGGGCAAATAGCACTGGCGTATGTTCCCAGCATGTACAGTGTATTGGACTGAAGAGGATCTACTCTTCTTCTCAGTTTCCTAAGCAGAATTGAACTAGATATGGCCCGTGTGTGTAGAAAGCACAGTTCTTTTGTTCTGAGCAAGCTCACTCTTCTGCCCCTATAGGAAACACAGTAGAGTAGAAGAGTGCTCTTTTCTCAAAAGCAGAGTTTGTTTATTGTAAGGCGAGCAAGCTTTTGTTTCCCAGTCAGAAATTCAGTTGAATCACATGCAATTTATGGTCCTACGAGCAAGAGTTGTTTTCTGGTAAGAAGAGTCACTATTGCGCTCCCATTGAAATACACAGTGCAAATAGCACTCGCGTTTGTTCCCATCAAGTACAGTGTATTGGAATGAAGAAGAGCTACTGTTATTGTCAGTTTCCTAACCAGAGTTGAACTAGATATGGCCCTTGTGTGTAGGAAGCACAGTTCTTTTGTTCCGAGCAAGCTCACTATTTGGACCCCGTAAAAAACTCAGTAGGGTAGAAGAGTACTCTTTTCTCAAAAGCAGAGTGTGTTTCTTTAAGGCGAGATAGCGTTTGTTTCCCAGTCCTAAATGGAGTTGAATCATATGCAGTTTTTGGTCCTATGAGCAAGAGTTCTTTTCTGGTAAGGAAAGTCACTATTGCGCTACCATTGCCATACACAGTGCAAATAGCACTCGCTTCTGTTGCCAGCAAGTACAGTGTATTGGACTGAAGACGAACTACTGTTCTTGTCAGTTTCCTAAGCAGAGTTGAACTAGATATGGCCCGTGTGTGTAGGAAGCACAGCTCTTTTGTTCTGAGCAAGCTCACTGTTCGGACCCCATAGGAAATGCAGTGGAGTAGAAGAGTGCTCTTTTCTCAAAAGCAGAGTATGTTTCTTGTAAGGCGAGCTAGCCTTTGTTTCCCAGTCCTAAGTGGAGTTGAATCACATGCAGTTTCTGGTCCTACATGCAAGAGCTCTTTCCTGGTAAGAAGTGTCACTTTTGCGCTCCCATTGTCATACACAGGGCAAAGAGCACTGGCGTCTGTTCCCAGCATGTACAGTGTATTGGACTGAAGAGGATCTCCTGTTCTTGTCAGTTTCCTAAGCAGAGTTGAACTAGATATGGCCCGTGTGTGTAGGAAGCACAGTTCTTTTGTTCTGAGCAAGCTCACTTTTCTGGCCGTATAGAAAACACAGTAGAGTACAAGAGTGCTCTTTTCTCAAAAGCAGAGTGTGTTTTTTGTAAGGCAAGCTAGCGTTTTTTTAACAGGGATAAATGGAGTTGAATCACATGCAGTTTTTGGTCCTACGAGTAAGAGTTGTTTTCTGGTAAAGAAAGTCACTATTGCGCTCCCATTGCCATACACAGTGCAAATAGGACTCGCGTCTGTTCCCAGCAAGTACAGTGTATTGGAATGAAGAGGAGCTACTGTTATTGTCAGTTTCCTAAGCAGAGTTGAACTATATATGGCCCTTGTGTGTAGGAAGCACAGTTCTTTTGTTCTGAGCATACTCACTATTCGGACCCCATAAAATACACAGTAGAGTAGAAGAGTACTCTTTTCTCAAAAGCAGAGTGTGTTTATTGTAAGGCGAGCTAGCGTTTGTTTCCCAGTCCTAAGTGGAGTTGAATAACATGCAGTTTCTGGTCCTACAAGCAAGAGTTGTTTTCTGGTAGGAAGAGTCACTATTGCCCTCCATTGCCCTGCACCGTGCAAATAGCAATCGCTTCTGTTCCCAGCAAGAACAGTGAATTGGACTGAATAGGAGCTACTGTTCTTCTCAGTTTCCTAAGCAGAGTTGAACTAGATATGGCCCGTATGTGTAGGAAGCACAGTTCTTTTGTTCTGAGCAAGCTCACTATTCGGACTCCATAAAAAACACAGTGGAGTAGAAGAGTGCACTTTTCTCAAAAGCAGAGTGTGTTTCTTGTAAGGAGAGCTAGCGATTGTTTCCCAGTCCTAAATGGAGTTGAATCACATGCATTTTCTGGTCCTACGAGCAAGAGTTGTTTTCTGGTAAGAAGAGACACTATTGTGCTCCTATTGTCATATAAAGGGCAAATAGCACTGGCGTCTGTTCCCAGCATGTGCTGTGTATTGGCCTGAGGAGGATCTACTGTTCTTCTCAGTTTCCTAAGCAGAGTTGAACTAGATATGGCCTGTGTGTGTAGGAAGCACAGTTCTTTTGTACTGAGCAAGCTCACTGTTCTGGCACTATAGGAAACACAGTAGTGTAGAAGAGTGCTCTTTTCTCAAAAGCAGAGAGTGTTTCTCCTAAGGCGAGCTAGCGATTGTTTCAAATTCCTAAATGGAGTTGAATCACATGCAGATTCTGATCCTACGAGCAATAGTTGTTTTCTGGTAAGAAGAGTCACTATTGAGCTCCCATTGTCTTACACAGGGAAAATAGCACTGGCGTCTGTTCCCAGCATGTACAGTGTATTGGACTGAAGAGGAGCTACTGTTCTTGTCAGTTTCCTAAGCATATTTGAACTAGATGTGGCCCGTGTGTGTAGGAAGCACAGTTCTTTTTTTCTGAGGAAGCTCACTGTTCTGGCCCTATAGGAAACACACTAGAGTAGAAGAGTGCTCTTTTCTCAAAAGTAGAGTGTGTTTATTTGAGACGAGTTAGCATTTATTTCCCAGTCCTAAATGGAGTTGAATCCCATGCAGTTTTGCTCCTATGTGCAAGAGTTGTTTTCTGGTAAGATGGGTCACTATTGTGCTCCCATTGCCATAAACAGTGGAAATAGCACTCACGTCTGTTCCCACCAAGTACAGTGTATTGGACTGAAGAGGAGCTACTGTTCTTCTCAGTTTCCTAAGCAGAGTTGAACTAGATATGGCCCTTGTGTGTAGGAAGCACAGTTCTTTTGTTCTGAGCAAGTTCACTGTTTGGACCCCATAGGAAAAACAATAGAGTGGAAGAGTGCTCTTTTCTCAAAAGCAGAGTGTGTTTCTTGTAAGGCGAGCTAGCGTTTGTTTCCCAGTCAGAAATGCAGTTGAATCATATGCAATTTCTCGTCCTATGAGCAAGAGTTGTTTTCTGGTAAGAAGAGTCACTATTGCGCTCACATTGCCATACACAGTGCAAATAGCACTCGCGTCTGTTCCCATCAAGTACAGTGTATTGGAATGAAGAAGAGCTACTGTTATTGTCAGTTTCCTAACCAGAGTTGAACTAGATATGGCCCTTGTGTGTAGGAAGCACAGTTCTTTTGTTCTGAGCAAGCTCACTATTTGGACCCCGTAAAAAACTCAGTAGGGTAGAAGAGTACTCTTTTCTCAAAAGCAGAGTGTGTTTCTTTAAGGTGAGATAGCGTTTGTTTCCCAGTCCTAAATGGAGTTGAATCATATGCAGTTTTTGGTCCTATGAGCAAGAGTTGTTTTCTGGTAAGGGAAGTCACTATTGCACTCCTATTGCCATACACAGTGCAAATAGCACTCACGTCTGTTCCCAGCAAGTACAGAGTATTGGACTGAAGAGGAGCTACTGTTCTTGTCAGTTTCCTAAGCAGAGTTGAACTAGATATGGCCCGTGTGTGTAGGAAGCACAGTTCTTTTGTTCTGAGCAAGCTCACTGTTTGGACCCCATAGGAAACACAGTAGAGTAGAAGAGTGCTCTTTTCTCAAAAGTAGAGTGTTTTTCTTGTAAGGTGAGCTAGCGTTTGTTTCCCAGTCCTAAGTGGAGTTGAATCACATGCAGTTTCTGGTCCTACGAGCAAGAGTTGTTTTCTGGTGAGAAGAGTCACTATTGCGCTCTCATTGTCATACACAGGGCAAATAGCACTGGCGTATGTTCCCAGCATGTACAGTGTATTGGACTGAAGAGGATCTACTCTTCTTCTCAGTTTCCTAAGCAGAATTGAACTAGATATGGCCCGTGTGTGTAGAAAGCACAGTTCTTTTGTTCTGAGCAAGCTCACTCTTCTGCCCCTATAGGAAACACAGTAGAGTAGAAGAGTGCTCTTTTCTCAAAAGCAGAGTTTGTTTATTGTAAGGCGAGCTAGCTTTTGTTTCCCAGTCAGAAATTCAGTTGAATCACATGCAATTTATGGTCCTACGAGCAAGAGTTGTTTTCTGGTAAGAAGAGTCACTATTGCGCTCCCATTGCAATACACAGTGCAAATAGCACTCGCGTTTGTTCCCATCAAGTACAGTGTATTGGAATGAAGAAGAGCTACTGTTATTGTCAGTTTCCTAACCAGAGTTGAACTAGATATGGCCCTTGTGTGTAGGAAGCACAGTTCTTTTGTTCCGAGCAAGCTCACTATTTGGACCCCGTAAAAAACTCAGTAGGGTAGAAGAGTACTCTTTTCTCAAAAGCAGAGTGTGTTTCTTTAAGGCGAGATAGCGTTTGTTTCCCAGTCCTAAATGGAGTTGAATCATATGCAGTTTTTGGTCCTATGAGCAAGAGTTGTTTTCTGGTAAGGGAAGTCACTATTGCACTCCTATTGCCATACACAGTGCAAATAGCACTCACGTCTGTTCCCAGCAAGTACAGAGTATTGGACTGAAGAGGAGCTACTGTTCTTGTCAGTTTCCTAAGCAGAGTTGAACTAGATATGGCCCGTGTGTGTAGGAAGCACAGTTCTTTTGTTCTGAGCCAGCTCACTGTTTGGACCCCATAGGAAACACAGTAGAGTAGAAGAGTGCTCTTTTCTCAAAAGTAGAGTGTTTTTCTTGTAAGGTGAGCTAGCGTTTGTTTCCCAGTCCTAAGTGGAGTTGAATCACATGCAGTTTCTGGTCCTACGAGCAAGAGTTGTTTTCTGGTGAGAAGAGTCACTATTGCGCTCTCATTGTCATACACAGGGCAAATAGCACTGGCGTATGTTCCCAGCATGTACAGTGTATTGGACTGAAGAGGATCTACTCTTCTTCTCAGTTTCCTAAGCAGAATTGAACTAGATATGGCCCGTGTGTGTAGAAAGCACAGTTCTTTTGTTCTGAGCAAGCTCACTCTTCTGCCCCTATAGGAAACACAGTAGAGTAGAAGAGTGCTCTTTTCTCAAAAGCAGAGTTTGTTTATTGTAAGGCGAGCTAGCTTTTGTTCCCCAGTCAGAAATTCAGTTGAATCACATGCAATTTATGGTCCTACGAGCAAGAGTTGTTTTCTGGTAAGAAGAGTCACTATTGCGCTCCCATTGCAATACACAGTGCAAATAGCACTCGCGTTTGTTCCCATCAAGTACAGTGTATTGGAATGAAGAAGAGCTACTGTTATTGTCAGTTTCCTAACCAGAGTTGAACTAGATATGGCCCTTGTGTGTAGGAAGCACAGTTCTTTTGTTCCGAGCAAGCTCACTATTTGGACCCCGTAAAAAACTCAGTAGGGTAGAAGAGTACTCTTTTCTCAAAAGCAGAGTGTGTTTCTTTAAGGTGAGCTAGCCTTTGTTTCCCAGTCCTAAGTGGAGTTGAATCACATGCAGTTTCTGGTCCTACGATCAAGAGTTCTTTTCTGGTAAGGAAAGTCACTATTGCTCTACCATTGCCATACACAGTGCAAATAGCACTCGCTTCTGTTGCCAGCAAGTACAGTGTATTGGACTGAAGACGAACTACTGTTCTTGTCAGTTTCCTAAGCAGAGTTGAACTAGATATGGCCCGTGTGTGTAGGAAGCACAGCTCTTTTGTTCTGAGCAAGCTCACTGTTCGGACCCCATAGGAAATGCAGTGGAGTAGAAGAGTGCTCTTTTCTCAAAAGCAGAGTATGTTTCTTGTAAGGCGAGCTAGCCTTTGTTTCCCAGTCCTAAGTGGAGTTGAATCACATGCAGTTTCTGGTCCTACATGCAAGAGCTCTTTCCTGGTAAGAAGTGTCACTTTTGCGCTCCCATTGTCATACACAGGGCAAAGAGCACTGGCGTCTGTTCCCAGCATGTACAGTGTATTGGACTGAAGAGGATCTCCTGTTCTTGTCAGTTTCCTAAGCAGAGTTGAACTAGATATGGCCCGTGTGTGTAGGAAGCACAGTTCTTTTGTTCTGAGCAAGCTCACTTTTCTGGCCGTATAGAAAACACAGTAGAGTACAAGAGTGCTCTTTTCTCAAAAGCAGAGTGTGTTTTTTGTAAGGCAAGCTAGCGTTTGTTTAACAGGGATAAATGGAGTTGAATCACATGCAGTTTTTGGTCCTACGAGTAAGAGTTGTTTTCTGGTAAAGAAAGTCACTATTGCGCTCCCATTGCCATACACAGTGCAAATAGGACTCGCGTCTGTTCCCAGCAAGTACAGTGTATTGGAATGAAGAGGAGCTACTGTTATTGTCAGTTTCCTAAGCAGAGTTGAACTATATATGGCCCTTGTGTGTAGGAAGCACAGTTCTTTTGTTCTGAGCATACTCACTATTCGGACCCCATAAAATACACAGTAGAGTAGAAGAGTACTCTTTTCTCAAAAGCAGAGTGTGTTTATTGTAAGGCGAGCTAGCGTTTGTTTCCCAGTCCTAAGTGGAGTTGAATAACATGCAGTTTCTGGTCCTACGAGCAAGAGTTGTTTTCTGGTAGGAAGAGTCACTATTGCCCTCCATTGCCCTGCACAGTGCAAATAGCAATCGCTTCTGTTCCCAGCAAGAACAGTGAATTGGACTGAATAGGAGCTACTGTTCTTCTCAGTTTCCTAAGCAGAGTTGAACTAGATATGGCCCGTATGTGTAGGAAGCACAGTTCTTTTGTTCTGAGCAAGCTCACTATTCGGACTCCATAAAAAACACAGTGGAGTAGAAGAGTGCACTTTTCTCAAAAGCAGAGTGTGTTTCTTGTAAGGAGAGCTAGCGATTGTTTCCCAGTCCTAAATGGAGTTGAATCACATGCATTTTCTGGTCCTACGAGCAAGAGTTGTTTTCTGGTAAGAAGAGACACTATTGTGCTCCTATTGTCATATAAAGGGCAAATAGCACTGGCGTCTGTTCCCAGCATGTACAGTGTATTGGACTGAAGAGGAGCTACTGTTCTTGTCAGTTTCCTAAGCATATTTGAACTAGATGTGGCCCGTGTGTGTAGGAAGCACAGTTCTTTTTTTCTGAGGAAGCTCACTGTTCTGGCCCTATAGGAAACACACTAGAGTAGAAGAGTGCTCTTTTCTCAAAAGTAGAGTGTGTTTATTTGAGACGAGTTAGCATTTATTTCCCAGTCCTAAATGGAGTTGAATCCCATGCAGTTTTGCTCCTATGTGCAAGAGTTGTTTTCTGGTAAGATGGGTCACTATTGTGCTCCCATTGCCATAAACAGTGGAAATAGCACTCACGTCTGTTCCCACCAAGTACAGTGTATTGGACTGAAGAGGAGCTACTGTTCTTCTCAGTTTCCTAAGCAGAGTTGAACTAGATATGGCCCTTGTGTGTAGGAAGCACAGTTCTTTTGTTCTGAGCAAGTTCACTGTTTGGACCCCATAGGAAAAACAATAGAGTGGAAGAGTGCTCTTTTCTCAAAAGCAGAGTGTGTTTCTTGTAAGGCGAGCTAGCGTTTGTTTCCCAGTCAGAAATGCAGTTGAATCATATGCAATTTCTCGTCCTATGAGCAAGAGTTGTTTTCTGGTAAGAAGAGTCACTATTGTGCTCCCATTGCCATACACAGTGCAAATAGCACTCGCGTCTGTTCCCATCAAGTACAGTGTATTGGAATGAAGAAGAGCTACTGTTATTGTCAGTTTCCTAACCAGAGTTGAACTAGATATGGCCCTTGTGTGTAGGAAGCACAGTTCTTTTGTTCTGAGCAAGCTCACTATTTGGACCCCGTAAAAAACTCAGTAGGGTAGAAGAGTACTCTTTTCTCAAAAGCAGAGTGTGTTTCTTTAAGGCGAGATAGCGTTTGTTTCCCAGTCCTAAATGGAGTTGAATCATATGCAGTTTTTGGTCCTATGAGCAAGAGTTGTTTTCTGGTAAGGGAAGTCACTATTGCACTCCTATTGCCATACACAGTGCAAATAGCACTCACGTCTGTTCCCAGCAAGTACAGAGTATTGGACTGAAGAGGAGCTACTGTTCTTGTCAGTTTCCTAAGCAGAGTTGAACTAGATATGGCCCGTGTGTGTAGGAAGCACAGTTCTTTTGTTCTGAGCAAGCTCACTGTTTGGACCCCATAGGAAACACAGTAGAGTAGAAGAGTACTCTTTTCTCAAAAGTAGAGTGTTTTTCTTGTAAGGTGAGCTAGCGTTTGTTTCCCAGTCCTAAGTGGAGTTGAATCACATGCAGTTTCTGGTCCTACGAGCAAGAGTTGTTTTCTGGTGAGAAGAGTCACTATTGCGCTCTCATTGTCATACACAGGGCAAATAGCACTGGCGTATGTTCCCAGCATGTACAGTGTATTGGACTGAAGAGGATCTACTCTTCTTCTCAGTTTCCTAAGCAGAATTGAACTAGATATGGCCCGTGTGTGTAGAAAGCACAGTTCTTTTGTTCTGAGCAAGCTCACTCTTCTGCCCCTATAGGAAACACAGTAGAGTAGAAGAGTGCTCTTTTCTCAAAAGCAGAGTTTGTTTATTGTAAGGCGAGCTAGCTTTTGTTTCCCAGTCAGAAATTCAGTTGAATCACATGCAATTTATGGTCCTACGAGCAAGAGTTGTTTTCTGGTAAGAAGAGTCACTATTGCGCTCCCATTGCAATACACAGTGCAAATAGCACTCGCGTTTGTTCCCATCAAGTACAGTGTATTGGAATGAAGAAGAGCTACTGTTATTGTCAGTTTCCTAACCAGAGTTGAACTAGATATGGCCCTTGTGTGTAGGAAGCACAGTTCTTTTGTTCCGAGCAAGCTCACTATTTGGACCCCGTAAAAAACTCAGTAGGGTAGAAGAGTACTCTTTTCTCAAAAGCAGAGTGTGTTTCTTTAAGGTGAGCTAGCCTTTGTTTCCCAGTCCTAAGTGGAGTTGAATCACATGCAGTTTCTGGTCCTACGATCAAGAGTTCTTTTCTGGTAAGGAAAGTCACTATTGCGCTACCATTGCCATACACAGTGCAAATAGCACTCGCTTCTGTTGCCAGCAAGTACAGTGTATTGGACTGAAGACGAACTACTGTTCTTGTCAGTTTCCTAAGCAGAGTTGAACTAGATATGGCCCGTGTGTGTAGGAAGCACAGCTCTTTTGTTCTGAGCAAGCTCACTGTTCGGACCCCATAGGAAATGCAGTGGAGTAGAAGAGTGCTCTTTTCTCAAAAGCAGAGTATGTTTCTTGTAAGGCGAGCTAGCCTTTGTTTCCCAGTCCTAAGTGGAGTTGAATCACATGCAGTTTCTGGTCCTACATGCAAGAGCTCTTTCCTGGTAAGAAGTGTCACTTTTGCGCTCCCATTGTCATACACAGGGCAAAGAGCACTGGCGTCTGTTCCCAGCATGTACAGTGTATTGGACTGAAGAGGATCTCCTGTTCTTGTCAGTTTCCTAAGCAGAGTTGAACTAGATATGGCCCGTGTGTGTAGGAAGCACAGTTCTTTTGTTCTGAGCAAGCTCACTTTTCTGGCCGTATAGAAAACACAGTAGAGTACAAGAGTGCTCTTTTCTCAAAAGCAGAGTGTGTTTTTTGTAAGGCAAGCTAGCGTTTGTTTAACAGGGATAAATGGAGTTGAATCACATGCAGTTTTTGGTCCTACGAGTAAGAGTTGTTTTCTGGTAAAGAAAGTCACTATTGCGCTCCCATTGCCATACACAGTGCAAATAGGACTCGCGTCTGTTCCCAGCAAGTACAGTGTATTAGAATGAAGAGGAGCTACTGTTATTGTCAGTTTCCTAAGCAGAGTTGAACTATATATGGCCCTTGTGTGTAGGAAGCACAGTTCTTTTGTTCTGAGCATACTCACTATTCGGACCCCATAAAATACACAGTAGAGTAGAAGAGTACTCTTTTCTCAAAAGCAGAGTGTGTTTATTGTAAGGCGAACTAGCGTTTGTTTCCCAGTCCTAAGTGGAGTTGAATAACATGCAGTTTCTGGTCCTACGAGCAAGAGTTGTTTTCTGGTAGGAAGAGTCACTATTGCCCTCCATTGCCCTGCACAGTGCAAATAGCAATCGCTTCTGTTCCCAGCAAGAACAGTGAATTGGACTGAATAGGAGCTACTGTTCTTCTCAGTTTCCTAAGCAGAGTTGAACTAGATATGGCCCCTATGTGTAGGAAGCACAGTTCTTTTGTTCTGAGCAAGCTCACTATTCGGACTCCATAAAAAACACAGTGGAGTAGAAGAGTGCACTTTTCTCAAAAGCAGAGTGTGTTTCTTGTAAGGAGAGCTAGCGATTGTTTCCCAGTCCTAAATGGAGTTGAATCACATGCATTTTCTGGTCCTACGAGCAAGAGTTGTTTTCTGGTAAGAAGAGACACTATTGTGCTCCTATTGTCATATAAAGGGCAAATAGCACTGGCGTCTGTTCCCAGCATGTGCTGTGTATTGGCCTGAGGAGGATCTACTGTTCTTCTCAGTTTCCTAAGCAGAGTTGAACTAGATATGGCCTGTGTGTGTAGGAAGCACAGTTCTTTTGTACTGAGCAAGCTCACTCTTCTGGCACTATAGGAAACACAGTAGTGTAGAAGAGTGCTCTTTTCTCAAAAGCAGAGAGTGTTTCTCGTAAGGCGAGCTAGCGATTGTTTCAAATTCCTAAATGGAGTTGAATCACATGCAGATTCTGATCCTACGAGCAATAGTTGTTTTCTGGTAAGAAGAGTCACTATTGAGCTCCCATTGTCTTACACAGGGAAAATAGCACTGGCGTCTGTTCCCAGCATGTACAGTGTATTGGACTGAAGAGGAGCTACTGTTCTTGTCAGTTTCCTAAGCATATTTGAACTAGATGTGGCCTGTGTGTGTAGGAAGCACAGTTCTTTTTTTCTGAGGAAGCTCACTGTTCTGGCCCTATAGGAAACACACTAGAGTAGAAGAGTGCTCTTTTCTCAAAAGTAGAGTGTGTTTATTTGAGACGAGTTAGCATTTATTTCCCAGTCCTAAATGGAGTTGAATCCCATGCAGTTTTTGCTCCTATGTGCAAGAGTTGTTTTCTGGTAAGATGGGTCACTATTGTGCTCCCATTGCCATAAACAGTGGAAATAGCACTCACGTCTGTTCCCACCAAGTACAGTGTATTGGACTGAAGAGGAGCTACTGTTCTTCTCAGTTTCCTAAGCAGAGTTGAACTAGATATGGCCCTTGTGTGTAGGAAGCACAGTTCTTTTGTTCTGAGCAAGTTCACTGTTTGGACCCCATAGGAAAAACAATAGAGTGGAAGAGTGCTCTTTTCTCAAAAGCAGAGTCTGTTTCTTGTAAGGCGAGCTAGCGTTTGTTTCCCAGTCAGAAATGCAGTTGAATCATATGCAATTTCTGGTCCTATGAGCAAGAGTTGTTTTCTGGTAAGAAGAGTCACTATTGCGCTCACATTGCCATACACAGTGCAAAAAGCACTCGCGTCTGTTCCCATCAAGTACAGTGTATTGGAATGAAGAAGAGCTACTGTTATTGTCAGTTTCCTAACCAGAGTTGAACTAGATATGGCCCTTGTGTGTAGGAAGCACAGTTCTTTTGTTCTGAGCAAGCTCACTATTTGGACCCCGTAAAAAACTCAGTAGGGTAGAAGAGTACTCTTTTCTCAAAAGCAGAGTGTGTTTCTTTAAGGCGAGATAGCATTTGTTTCCCAGTCCTAAATGGAGTTGAATCATATGCAGTTTTTGGTCCTATGAGCAAGAGTTGTTTTCTGGTAAGGGAAGTCACTATTGCACTCCTATTGCCATACACAGTGCAAATAGCACTCACGTCTGTTCCCAGCAAGTACAGAGTATTGGACTGAAGAGGAGCTACTGTTCTTGTCAGTTTCCTAAGCAGAGTTGAACTAGATATGGCCCGTGTGTGTAGGAAGCACAGTTCTTTTGTTCTGAGCAAGCTCACTGTTTGGACCCCATAGGAAACACAGTAGAGTAGAAGAGTGCTCTTTTCTCAAAAGTAGAGTGTTTTTCTTGTAAGGTGAGCTAGCGTTTGTTTCCCAGTCCTAAGTGGAGTTGAATCACATGCAGTTTCTGGTCCTACGAGCAAGAGTTGTTTTCTGGTGAGAAGAGTCACTATTGCGCTCTCATTGTCATACACAGGGCAAATAGCACTGGCGTATGTTCCCAGCATGTACAGTGTATTGGACTGAAGAGGATCTACTCTTCTTCTCAGTTTCCTAAGCAGAATTGAACTAGATATGGCACGTGTGTGTAGAAAGCACAGTTCTTTTGTTCTGAGCAAGCTCACTCTTCTGCCCCTATAGGAAACACAGTAGAGTAGAAGAGTGCTCTTTTCTCAAAAGCAGAGTTTGTTTATTGTAAGGCGAGCTAGCTTTTGTTTCCCAGTCAGAAATTCAGTTGAATCACATGCAATTTATGGTCCTACGAGCAAGAGTTGTTTTCTGGTAAGAAGAGTCACTATTGCGCTCCCATTGCAATACACAGTGCAAAGAGCACTCGCGTTTGTTCCCATCAAGTACAGTGTATTGGAATGAAGAAGAGCTACTGTTATTGTCAGTTTCCTAACCAGAGTTGAACTAGATATGGCCCTTGTGTGTAGGAAGCACAGTTCTTTTGTTCCGAGCAAGCTCACTATTTGGACCCCGTAAAAAACTCAGTAGGGTAGAAGAGTACTCTTTTCTCAAAAGCAGAGTGTGTTTCTTTAAGGTGAGCTAGCCTTTGTTTCCCAGTCCTAAGTGGAGTTGAATCACATGCAGTTTCTGGTCCTACGATCAAGAGTTCTTTTCTGGTAAGGAAAGTCACTATTGCTCTACCATTGCCATACACAGTGCAAATAGCACTCGCTTCTGTTGCCAGCAAGTACAGTGTATTGGACTGAAGACGAACTACTGTTCTTGTCAGTTTCCTAAGCAGAGTTGAACTAGATATGGCCCGTGTGTGTAGGAAGCACAGCTCTTTTGTTCTGAGCAAGCTCACTGTTCGGACCCCATAGGAAATGCAGTGGAGTAGAAGAGTGCTCTTTTCTCAAAAGCAGAGTATGTTTCTTGTAAGGCGAGCTAGCCTTTGTTTCCCAGTCCTAAGTGGAGTTGAATCACATGCAGTTTCTGGTCCTACATGCAAGAGCTCTTTCCTGGTAAGAAGTGTCACTTTTGCGCTCCCATTGTCATACACAGGGCAAAGAGCACTGGCGTCTGTTCCCAGCATGTACAGTGTATTGGACTGAAGAGGATCTCCTGTTCTTGTCAGTTTCCTAAGCAGAGTTGAACTAGATATGGCCCGTGTGTGTAGGAAGCACAGTTCTTTTGTTCTGAGCAAGCTCACTTTTCTGGCCGTATAGAAAACACAGTAGAGTACAAGAGTGCTCTTTTCTCAAAAGCAGAGTGTGTTTTTTGTAAGGCAAGCTAGCGTTTGTTTAACAGGGATAAATGGAGTTGAATCACATGCAGTTTTTGGTCCTACGAGTAAGAGTTGTTTTCTGGTAAAGAAAGTCACTATTGCGCTCCCATTGCCATACACAGTGCAAATAGGACTCGCGTCTGTTCCCAGCAAGTACAGTGTATTGGAATGAAGAGGAGCTACTGTTATTGTCAGTTTCCTAAGCAGAGTTGAACTATATATGGCCCTTGTGTGTAGGAAGCACAGTTCTTTTGTTCTGAGCATACTCACTATTCGGACCCCATAAAATACACAGTAGAGTAGAAGAGTACTCTTTTCTCAAAAGCAGAGTGTGTTTATTGTAAGGCGAGCTAGCGTTTGTTTCCCAGTCCTAAGTGGAGTTGAATAACATGCAGTTTCTGGTCCTACGAGCAAGAGTTGTTTTCTGGTAGGAAGAGTCACTATTGCCCTCCATTGCCCTGCACAGTGCAAATAGCAATCGCTTCTGTTCCCAGCAAGAACAGTGAATTGGACTGAATAGGAGCTACTGTTCTTCTCAGTTTCCTAAGCAGAGTTGAACTAGATATGGCCCGTATGTGTAGGAAGCACAGTTCTTTTGTTCTGAGCAAGCTCACTATTCGGACTCCATAAAAAACACAGTGGAGTAGAAGAGTGCACTTTTCTCAAAAGCAGAGTGTGTTTCTTGTAAGGAGAGCTAGCGATTGTTTCCCAGTCCTAAATGGAGTTGAATCACATGCATTTTCTGGTCCTACGAGCAAGAGTTGTTTTCTGGTAAGAAGAGACACTATTGTGCTCCTATTGTCATATAAAGGGCAAATAGCACTGGCGTCTGTTCCCAGCATGTGCTGTGTATTGGCCTGAGGAGGATCTACTGTTCTTCTCAGTTTCCTAAGCAGAGTTGAACTAGATATGGCCTGTGTGTGTAGGAAGCACAGTTCTTTTGTACTGAGCAAGCTCACTGTTCTGGCACTATAGGAAACACAGTAGTGTAGAAGAGTGCTCTTTTCTCAAAAGCAGAGAGTGTTTCTCCTAAGGCGAGCTAGGGATTGTTTCAAATTCCTAAATGGAGTTGAATCACATGCAGATTCTGATCCTACGAGCAATAGTTGTTTTCTGGTAAGAAGAGTCACTATTGAGCTCCCATTGTCTTACACAGGGAAAATAGCACTGGCGTCTGTTCCCAGCATGTACAGTGTATTGGACTGAAGAGGAGCTACTGTTCTTGTCAGTTTCCTAAGCATATTTGAACTAGATGTGGCCCGTGTGTGTAGGAAGCACAGTTCTTTTTTTCTGAGGAAGCTCACTGTTCTGGCCCTATAGGAAACACACTAGAGTAGAAGAGTGCTCTTTTCTCAAAAGTAGAGTGTGTTTATTTGAGACGAGTTAGCATTTATTTCCCAGTCCTAAATGGAGTTGAATCCCATGCAGTTTTTGCTCCTATGTGCAAGAGTTGTTTTCTGGTAAGATGGGTCACTATTGTGCTCCCATTGCCATAAACAGTGGAAATAGCACTCACGTCTGTTCCCACCAAGTACAGTGTATTGGACTGAAGAGGAGCTACTGTTCTTCTCAGTTTCCTAAGCAGAGTTGAACTAGATATGGCCCTTGTGTGTAGGAAGCACAGTTCTTTTGTTCTGAGCAAGTTCACTGTTTGGACCCCATAGGAAAAACAATAGAGTGGAAGAGTGCTCTTTTCTCAAAAGC